>NW_028145470.1:5335000-5347500 GCF_977016875.1 Pavona decussata | reverse complement strand
AGGTTATAAAATATGCCGGTATTGATCGAGTTAAAATGATTTATGTAACAAGCAAAACTTAGAGATGTCATTTGAATGAATAACAATAAAATCAAACAAATAAGGCACTTGTTGATGTGTATTGTTTAAAATGTTAATGTATGTAAAGACTAAACTGAAACGAACCCCGTTCTAAGGACTGAAGGACGAACAACGCTCTCGTTCCTCGCTTCTATCAGATCAAAGACAACAATCTCAGACTATACGTTTGTCAGGTCAAGGACGAAAAATACCGAAGCTCCACGCTTGAAGTAAAGGACGAACAGACACGACTCTCGCTCGAGGCTTGAGGTCAAGGACTAACAGACGAACAACACTCTCGCTACTCGCGGCGGAATGCGGCCGGGAAATGGCATCCCACGCGACACGAACGGAATTGACACGCTGTATCCATTCTACTCCCTTTGGTTTTGCCACCTCTTTGATGCAGCGTACAGTAGGTGAAGATTTCTTTGAAGGCCTCAAGCATGTTAAGGCATGGCTTACTCTACTTAAGACCCTCCCCCCGCGAATTTGTAACCACCTATCTTTGAAATCAATGTTTTTTAAATCCCCAGAGAGGCCATAAGTTTGTAATCAACGTATTACAGCAACCTTAAATTCCTTGAGGCATAAGAATAGTGGTCACGTGTTTGATGAAGTCACAATTGCGCTCAAAACTAATTATCAGATGGGGTAAGAATGGTTCATAGTGACTCGAAGCTTAGCATGTGCGGTTGTAGATTCTATCGTATAGTAACTGCATCTGTCCTGAATGGAATAGGTTTTGGTTTTATTAAGGGACCGTTCATTTTTTATGAGCATGGGGGGGCTGGTGGGATTTGGGGGGGGGCCACGAGAAAAAAAATGGCACTAAAGGGGGGGGCTACCAAAAAAAATTGAGTGAAAGAGGGGGGGGTCACCAGCAATAATTGGCTAGTAGGGGAAATTGATAGTGGCTCAACACAGAAACAGATGAAGAAATTGAATATTATTTCAATTTTATTTAATACGATTTTCCTAACCACTTTTAATTTGTTATAATTTGTACATACTGAGGTCGAAATCTGTATTTTATATCAACAACAACTGAGGAAATGAAGCATATCTGTTGGAAAAGCAATAATGAATATAAACTGAAGTAGACACCTATGTTTGTACAAGTTCAAATTAATATAAAAACGTAACAGTCTCACTATTGAATCATCCGTGGGGGAGTAGTTTTCTACAAAGTGGTTGTACTCAGAACTATATCAATAGATTGTTTAATGTTCTGTTTAATAGTACTCACTTTTATAAAGGCTGTTGATTAGTAAATTATTTGAACCCAGGAGTATCAGTAGACTCAGTAGTATGCCTAGTGTGAACATCCAGATTAGTTTTTAATAGTAGAACTGTTGTTGGTGACTTCGGTTGACGGTAAATCTGAGCCGCAGGCTATCTTCAGAAAAGCTTGTAACTGTCATTTTTAATAGCAGTACTTTAATATCCAGGCGCGTAGGAGGGGGGGTTCGAGGGGTTCGAACGAACCCCCTTTGAAGATCAATAATGGCGGAAGAAAAAGCACAATGAGGAGGTTGAACAATTACATGAGGTGTACCATGCGAGAGAGTAGAATGTCCGCCCTGGTTCTAATGCATATCAAATATGATATGCCTGTCAATCTTGACGAGATAGCCAATTTGTTCGAAGGCCTACACCATTAATGATGCAGTTTACCAGCTTGGTGTATGACTATCAGCAGATCGAATAGTTATCAGAACTTGACAGGGCGCGGAATGTACATTGAACTTTCTTGTTTAAGTTGAAACAATTATGCCGTAGAAATGATGTATATAGCTTAAAAAGCTGCTGTAAAACAAATTTGTGATTTGCCTAAAATAGGTCTCAAAATGCAGGAAATGAGGTTTCTGGGAACCTAGATTTTCAAAAATTTCCGGGGGAGCATGCCCCCGGACCCCCCTAGTAAGAGCGCCTCCGGCGCTCAGCAAGATTTGGGGCTCAACAAACACCCCTATCTAACCCTTACCTACGCGCCTGATATCTGTGTGTCCGCTGTTTTTTTCTGTTTAATATGACTTGTAATCGTTGATTGGTATGCTTCGATCCGTATTTTGTTAGTCGGATCTGTACGTGTATTAATTGTTTCTACTCGAAGGGGAGTAATTTCACGTTAACCATTTGCTTGATTAATTTTTATAGTTCCTTTGAGAATCTAAATGGAAATTTAGGGTTTGCCGTAGCCGTAAACCTGTTGCTATCTATAAAACGTTTTTTTAAACAAGAGAAATCTGTACCTAAGCAGAGAACGGTAACTTTTTAATAGTACTGTAAAGAAATCACGGTAACAATTAAATTTATCTTTGATATAAACAGTACATAAGCGTTTTGTTAAAGTTAGGAGTATGATTTGTTTCTGGTTGGGCAGGAGGGGGGGGGGGGTCATCAGAAAAAAAGTTTCTGCTTGGGGGGGGGGCCATGTGGAAAAAAATTGCATGCTAGGGGGGGTCATGCAGTTTCGTAGTGGCAATTAACCAAATCCCACCAGCCCCCCCATGCTCATAAAAAATGAACGGTCCCTAAGGCGGGGGTACACCTGAAAGCCGTTTTCACGCCGCTTAAAATCGGTCCAATAGAAATATCTTGTTCGCATTTCAAGCAATACAAAAACCCTCTACTCATTACACAAATCAATGTTTTGGGGTGTTTTATGAATTTTTGGGTGATTTTTAGGTATATTTGGAAGGAAATAATTTTTCTTGAAGGATTGGTAAAATTAAAAGAAATAAGAAATGTTGAAGATTTTGGGATGTTTTAAAACTAGAATTTGTAGTTAATAATTAATAGACGGATACCAAGTTAGTCCACTAGAATCCCGGGGTGCTCTTGTGTGGGTATCAACTGTCTGTGAGTGTTCCAAAAATCATTTTCTTTCTTCTATCCATTCTTAAAACGTCTTCAAATTTTACTCAAATTCGTGTGTACCCCCGCCTTAACTCCCTTAGGAAGTAAAGGGAATATTATAAAACTCGACACACACACACACACACACACACACACACACACACACACTAATACACCAGGAGGGCGTTTCAACCAAACTGCCTCGAAAATTGAAATGTATCTCTACAAAACAACGCTTAAATTACTAGAAACAATGTGGAATAACGTCTTTTGTATTTTCAGTGCAAATAAATTGCTTTTCTACAAGAAGATCAAAATGTTTAACTCAGTATATTTACAACATTAAAACTGCGCCTGAAACAAGCTGAAGCGAGTGAATGCCATTAAAACAAAACCATTTCTTCTGGAGGAAATCCTTTCCTGTTTTATGTTTTGAACTTTTAATTACTTTTTGTTTCCTTTCATCAGGTCTACGTCAGCTCTTTGACTGGCGGAAATGTGCAAATGTAGCCGTTTTTAACAACATTTGTTTGAAATTTACGAAATGCAATACGTACTAAGCTCAAATGAAAGAGTGATTTTCGTTTGACCTTGAAATGATATATTTTTTACGCCATGCAGAACAGCCATTCACTAAGGTGCTCAATGGAGTTGCCAGCGAAAAACGTGGCCTTTTCCGCGTGGTTAGCCGCCATTATGTGTCACCCCATAAGTCCTTGTACGAGTAGTTATTTCGATTTGCCCCGCCCCCCTACCCCCGGGCAAGACCGCTTGAGGAAATTCCCGACCCCCGGGTCAGACGTGCCGGGTTTTCCCGGGGGTGTGCCCGTGGGGGGATGGTAACAGGTAGAATTGAACCACGCATAAAACGCAGACTACAGATCGGGCGTAAAAAACGGACAGACGGTAAAATTTAGACCAGGAATATACAATGCTTTCAATATACTTGCTTGTACTATGCTGTAAAACAATCGACAAATGACAACTGAGATTTTATTATGTCAAATTTCTGGCGTTTACAGCTGGATATGCCAGGAAACTGAAGCCCAAGTTCACGCACATATGCGTCTTGTTACAACAGTTTTTAGGAGGGTTCCAATAATAGATATAATTATTAATAGCAGGACGTTCAGTCACTGATGGCATTATACTCTCTATAAATATAGCCACCTCTCTCTCCCAGTTGGCTTGATAGCTCATTTGTTATAGCACTGCACTGGTATCGCAGAGGTCATGGGTTCAAATCCCATTCAAGCCTGAATTTTTTCAGGCTTTCTTTTCGCAATAGCAAGGATCTTTCTTCTATTTAATTTCTATTTAGAGGTCAGGTCAGGTCAGGTACCAGATATTTTACTACTTTTGGTCTCAAATATTGTCAGGGTTTGGAGTACTGAGCTGCAAACTCCCACCATAATTTCAGAGGAGTACCCTGGAGGGTGTGGGTTTGGTTTTGGCCAGGGGGGGGGGGTACTATTCAGAATTCCAGTAGGGGTATGCTGCCCCGTTCTCCAATTCCTGACCCTGTTTCAAACCAAAGCATGCCATTTTCCACAACCATTTTCAGACCTGGCCTGTAAAATCCATACCCGTTTTCAGACCTTTGTTGTAGTGTAATTAAGCTTCACATCAGTGCTAAAGTCAAGAATTGGTAAAATTCACCCCAAAATTCAACTCGAATTATATATTTTGGATACTTCTCTTTCTCTACTATTCACTTGGAGTTGAAAAGACAAGTACGTTTATACCCTATCGTGGTTCCGTCGGTGTTGCCGTCAGATCTTTGGCAAGCGTACGAAACAGAGAAATATGTTGTCGTTTGTTTCCACGGGAGAGTATTACTACAAGTGTTTTGATGTCATGAAGAACAAAACCGGCGAATTCTTCAAAAATGTCGAGATCATGCGAGATCACATGCCCTCCATGATTCAAAAGACGCTTCATCTGGAACAAGAGCGCGCCTCTTTCAATATCTTGAGCGTTGGAAGTGGAACAGGTGACATGGATTTGGAAATTTTGAAAATAGTTAAAGGCGAGCTGCAGAAAAACCAAGGCTGCCATCAAGTGAAGATATTCAACCGAGCTATCGAGCTAAATAAATATCCTTGCGACCTTTACAAGGCTGTCATCAAAAACCTCAATGATGAACAAACAGTCTTTGATGTTCGGCAGCAGAAATTTGAGGAGTATATAAAAGAATTCACCAGGGAAGAGCACAAGTTCGATATTATTCATTTCATCCACAGTATTGCCTACTACGACGATATTGAATCAATTCTGAAGCACTGCATTGAGAACGAACTAAATGACGAAGGACTCTTGGTTTTCATAGTAGAGAGACCGGAACTTTATTCTCGAGTTGTTGAGAAGCAACTCTTTCCAGAAAAGCATGAAAATCTAGCTGACGAGATTTCTAAAAGCTCTGAAATTGCTGAGAAAATATGCCAGGTTGCCGAGAAGCATGGCTGGAAGCATGAAGTCTACACGGTTGATTATTCTATCGACGTTACTGAGATCTTTGATCCGCAATCAACCGAAGGCAATCTGCTGCTTGATTTCATTACTCACACGGAGAATTTTCGCGGTACAGCAGATAAAAAACTAATGCAAGAAACTATCGCGCTGATTGAAGATCTCTCAACTCTGAAAGATGGGAAGCGTCTTGGAGAAAAGAAGGAATCGCTTATTTTTGTCTATAACTAACCTTCGTTACGTAAGACAAAGTACAGTCAAACCTCGATTAACCAGACTTGTCGATCACTTTATATCCAGCTAGACTTATTCTTTGGTTCCAAGTTTGTCATGAATATGTTAGGAAGGTTCTTCCAACATTAGCTGTTACTAAGAGATATCTATTAAAACTTATATCAAATCAGGTCTTATACAGGTGGACAGTTGATCTTTGTGCATCGCAATTTCAATAGCTTAAATCCTTAAAAGGATTCAAACAGACTCGGCATATCTTTTAGAGTACCTTTTTTTAATCCACAAACAGAGTCGGTATTGTCCCAAAGTAGTTTTTAGAATGGCGTTTAAACAGGGGATTGGGGATTGAGCAAAAAATAAGCAAAAAATAATTACGTGCACAACGCCTGATAATTTCCAATGATGAAGCGTAAAACAGTAACATCGAAACAAGTAACTTAATCACTGAGGCATATCGATCCAACTGGTATCTTTTTAAGTATTCTTCAAGAAAAGATATAAAATTAGCAAGGTGTTTATGAAGCAAATAGCGTCCAAAATCAACAATGTATAGAAATAAAAACCGCTAAAAGAAGAAGAACGGTATGAATGTGTCGAAAGTTTGAACACTCATAGCAGTGTTACTTTTCAATACGTGTACCACTCTTTATCACACATCGTAGATCGAAGTACCAGTGATCATAATAGTTCTTCATAATAAAGGCCTCTTTCACTGGCATCAACTCCAACAGAAAGGCACTCAAATTTCCTACTCGCACTTGGAGCAAATTTCCTCCCTGACGCCGTCAAGTTTTCTTCACCGTACTTCAAGTACTTGTTTGTCCAAATACTCGGAAAATCCTTGCCTCTTTCTCACTTGAAGGAACAGCCACGTTGTCAAGGCTGTGCGTGGTAATGTTCCTCGGCGCTGGGTTGCACATTCTCTGAATTTGTACCCGTTGTAACCTGAAAGCTAATTCATTTTGTACGAACTCAGTGTGCAAAAGAAATTAAAGTTGCAAAATACTTCATTACTTCAGTTCTGTTGTCTTTTTATGATGTACGGCAGCACTGATTCGAAAATGTGAACATTGAGCCAGTGAAGAAGTTGTAAAACAGTCTCACAATGCTGCGTTGTTCAAGTTATGTTTTTTTAAAAAGGGGAAGTGTCATGGGGTTTATGACCTCTTTTGTTAAAAATGATGAAATAAGACCTTCACTTAGCTACAAAATAATTCTAGAACAGCGAGATAAAGAAATTAAGGAATAACTTGTGAACTGTTCTAGCGCATTTTGGAAACAAAAATGCGAGAACTCGTGAAAACGTTAAACTAACGTTTTTCAAGTTTATATCCATGCCGATCTACTCTGTCTCTGGCCAGAGGCACTAATCGACAGTTTTATTGCACTGGGGTGATAATTTATAACAAAACTAGACAATTATTTTTTTATGTTTTTGTTCACAGACTAACATTTTTGGGTTTTAAATTACATCAAATTCGTGTGATATTTCCCCTTTAATTCCACTGTGAAACACGCCATTCCGTTCCTTGTGTAAACATTTCGGGGTCGGGTAACCCGAAAACACTGACCCCCGGTCCGTGCGGTCAGATGGAGGGGTCCACGGACCGGGGGTCAGTCTCTTCGGTTTACCCTTTCGGGGTCAGGGGCGAGGGCTTCACAGATCTCATGATCGTATGCTTACTAATTAGCGGTGTTGCCGTCAGATCTTTGGTAAGCGTACGAAACATAGAAATATGTTGTCGTTTGTTTCCACGGGAGAGTATTACTACAAGTGTTTTGATGTCATGAAGAACAAAACCGGCGAATTTTTCAAAAATGTCGAGATCATGCGAGATCACATGCCCTCGATGATTCAAAAGATGCTTCATCTCGAACAAGAACGCGCCTCTTTCAATATCTTGAGCGTTGGAAGTGGAACAGGTGACATGGATTTGGAAATTTTGAAAATAGTCAAAAAGGAGCTGCAGAAAAGCCAAGGCTCTCATCAAATGAAGATATTCAACCGAGCTATCGAGCTAAATAAATATCCTTGCGACCTTTACAAGGCTGCCATCAAAAACCTCAATGATCAACAAACAGTCTTTGATGTTCGGCAGCAAAACTTTGAAGAGTATATAAAAGAATTCACCGTTGAACAGCACAAGTTCGATATTATTCATTTCATCCACAGTATTGCCTACTACGACGATATTGAATCGGTTTTGACGCACTGCATTGAGAACGAACTAAATGACGAAGGACTCTTGGTTTTCATAGTGGGAAGACCCCCAAGCCTTATTTCTTCGGTTCTTGAGAAACAACTGAAGCAACGCTTTCCAGATTGGCATGGAAATCCAGCTGAGAAAAATCCGGAAAGCTACAGTGAAACTGCTGAGAAAATATTCGAGATTGCCGAGAAGCATGGCTGGAAGCATGAAGTCTACACTCATGAATATTCTATCGACGTTACTGAGATCTTTGATCCGCAATCAACCGAAGGTAATCTGCTGCTCGATTTCATTACTCACACGGAAAATTTTCGTGGTACAGCAGATAAAAAACTAATGCAAGAAACTCTCGCGCTGATTGGAGATCTCTCAACTTTGAAAGATGGGAAGCGTCTTGGAGAAAAGAAGGAATCGCTTATTTTTATCTACACTGAGTAATCAAATTGTTATCAGGGTGCCCTGTGGAGTCAATTCCATCATGCTCTCGGCCCGGGGGGGGGGGGGGGTGGGGGAGGGGAGCGATTTTCAGGGCCTGGCACTCTGACAAGTTCAGTGGAAATTCATCGGCAAAGACGATGAATTGGTGAATACCTATGTCTAAGGAGGACAACAATGAGATAGTATTTCCACAGAATGAACTGTCACAGGCATAATAATGATAAATTAGACTTATGTGAGGTTTAATTTAGCCTGAATTAGCTTTCATTAGAATGAATGTAAGCCCGAAAACAAGAAATCAATTTTTTTAAATTGTACCCTGGGGCATTTGAACACCTTATTTGTCCCAGTTTTGGGGCATTTCCTTTTTTTTATTTTTTTGAAAAATCCTTATGCCCGTGGGTCAGCAGGGTGGGGGAGGGGGGCGTGGAGGTGGGGAAAGGGCACTTCTTTATAATAATAATAATAATAATAATAATAATAATAATAATAATAATAATAATAATAATGATAATAATTATAATAGGAATTTAACACACACTCTATGAAGTGATATATAGTTTTATAGTTTTAGTAGTTTTGATGGATATAGTTTTATTGGGAAAGGATTGCATTCCTTTCAGCAACACGGGTTAGGCTGTGCACGCCATGTAGCTATTTTATTAAGCATTCATATGTTTTACACTGCTTCATAATAATAATAATAATAATAATAATAATAATAATAATAATAACTGAGTTTAGCATCCAGTTGAGAACTCTGCTATATAATAATAAAATTTATATAGCGCCAATATCAATAACAGCTATTTTCATCAGTGCAAAACATATCGAACATTAAAACTATAAAACTAGAACTACACTTCTACACTTCTAGAGTACTAGAACTACACAAACTGCATAAAAATTTACATAAGTTATGTATACTTTATATAAGTAATCTTTGTACCAATTTTGCCCAGGATAGGAAAATTCTATTAGCGAATAGTGAAACAGTTACAAATTATCATCCATGGACAGCAGGGACATTTACTCATTGATGGGGCTACCCTCAATAAATAAAGCCATCTCTCTCTCTAAAAAATAGTGGTAGATAGTTAACAACAATTTTATGTACATTGAAGCGCTATAGAAATTATTTTATTAGTTGTTTATTAACAAATAGTGAAGAACATTGATGAAGGGTCGTAATAGTCCATAGTATCTTGTTTTCTCACCAAAACTGGGCAGTAAGATTATTCACCCTTTATACCATATGCCATTTCAGCATATAAGGATCATGGGACAAAAAAAAAATGTGTCAGGGGTATTTCTGTGTAGTTTTCCTATCAGTTAGTTGTGCTGTCCAATCCAAAAAATAGCAGCTACCATTTCTCTTCACTTTGTTTACTGACTTTATAGCACCTCACGTACGAAAATGTCTGACCAAACGGGAGCATGAATTCGGCCAGACATTTCAACCTGACACGGGCATAACATTGACCGAACACGAGCAGTACGGGACACAGCGGTAAAGAACCTAACTAGAACAAGATGCCTGCTATACTGGCATTACGCGTGATGCTGGGGCTGATTCATTTATTCCAACTGTATGCTTCGCCGATTGATAAAACTATCCTTGATAATGGAAAACCAATTGAAAATAATATCACCATCCACTCCACTCCCCCTTCCCCCTGCTCTTGGAATTTTAAGGGGTGTACTGCCTACGAACTATCAAAATTTCCCTTCTTAGGCCAAAAGTGGAAAAAATGTATGTTTAGACCAGTTAGCCTTCATGGCAGGTGATGAAGGGGAAGGGAGAACGAGTACTAGTGACGAGCATAAAATGCACAAGGGATACAGTTCCCCTTCCAGTGCCCGGCATGCAGGCATGGAAGCTATAGGCCAATGGGGAGACAATATTCTTTTCAGAGTGGAAAGGTCAAAGCCCATCTATCCAATCCTGTTGAAAATCAAAATATCACCATCGTCTCCACTCCCCTCCCCCCTTGCTCTCAGAATTTTAAGGGGTGTACCATCTACTAATTCCCAAAGTTTCCAATCTTAGGCTGAAACTGGCATAAAAAAGTGTATCGCTAGACCAAATGGATAAGGGGGTTGGTTTCTAAAGAAACTGTGGTGCTGCGTCGGTGGGGAGTAGAAACGAATGTTTGGTTTATAAACAGATTTGGTAACTAAAGGTAAATTGACCAAAAGAAAAGAGATTCAAATGCTGATGTTACGAACATTAGCCCTTCGTTGGAGAGAATCCCGTTAGCCTGCATGGCGGTTGCTGGAGGGAGAGGGAGCGCGAGTGATGAGCACAGAGCGCGCGAGGGACACGGCTCCCCTTCCAGTGCCCGTTCCCCCCCCCCCCCCCACTCCCCTTCCAGTCGAGGGAGGAAGAGAGAGGATCCTGGGAACGAGGTTTCAGGGGCGTTGCAGATCACATGATCGAGCGTACAATAATAATCGCGTGACCGATTTCTTATTCTGACTACACTATCACGAGCCATTCAATGTGAAATAGTTTATTGAGGAATGGTCAGTCAGTCATCCGACAACAACAATGTGTCCTAAAATATACTTTTTACAACGTACAATATGCTATTAAGTCCAACTTGAAAAGCTTGAACAATTAAGTGTACCGCGCCAGATACGAAAAACCATTAAAAAACCACTCTTGATGTGGCCAAAAAATATGTGGAAACGTATTCCCCATCTAATGCAGCGGCACGGAACTTCGAGGAAGAGGTACAAATAAACCCATAACTCCATAGCAAAAGAATTTAACTAAATTTGAAAACAGCGAACAGGAAGACACCCTGCTAGCAGAGCCTTTCTTTTGCTTGCTCAAAAAGACAAAAGGAGGCTCTGCGGAAGACTGACTGAGCTAGAACGATTAATATTTCCCGCTAAAACATTAAATACTCAAAACTGTCCCTTGAGAATACCAAAACCTCTCAATCGTGGCATCAGAATAGTAATTTCTAAATAATTCGTTACTTAGTCACTCAACCGTCAGAAATGGGTCTGCCAAATCTGCGAGCCATGCGAGTCACGCGAGTCATGCGAGCCACAGTACAAATGTTAAGAATTTTTTTATTTTATTTACATTCGCATGAGAATATTTTGGACGAATATTTTTTCTTTGTTTTTTTCGTTTTTGTTATTTGGAGAAAATTTTGTTTATTCAAAATCGCCCAAGATGCGCCAAAAAAAAAATAAAATAAATAAAAACAATACGCAAAAATCTATCAAGGTTCAAGAATGGTGAGTAAATCGTGTCATTTTAACAGGTTTGGTTTTTAGTGAATCAGAGCTATCAGAACTCTGTCCGTTGGCTGACTGCTGCATGTGGTTGTCTCTTCCCTCAGACAAGTCTTTCTTCAAAACTCGTTACTAGAGTGGCAGAGGCTGGTTTCTAGATAGCGTTCGACCCACCAGCTGGCGGCAAATGCTTCTACTACGCCGCTTCCTCTCAAATCGGATTATGTGCGTCAATATTGACTTCTCTCATCTTTGAGTACTTGGAAAATCATCAGTTTGATGCAAGTAGATGATTTTTATGGCCATTTCTGGTCGATTTCATTCAGGAGATGCGAAAAGATTACTTAGGATTTCATCAGTCTGAAACGATTGCCTTGATGACGTGTTTGTCTATGAATTTGTTCTTGGAACAGTCTTGTGTTCTGGTGTTTTTTGACAGTTTTTTTTTTGTCCTAAAATAAATGCTGTCCTCTGTCTTACCAGTGTTCCGATGCTCTTGTTCTTGTTCTCATGTGAAGGTAAATATAAGAAATAAAAATTCTTAACATTTGTACTGTGGCTCGCACGGCTCACATGACTTGCATGGCTCGCACATGGCTCGCTGACTCGCAGATTTTAATCACTCGTCAGAAATTACATATTTTGATCACTGGGCGTTAAAGCTCTTTGGCAATTGTGGGAAAGATACAACCATGTCGTCGTTTGTTTCCACGGGAGAGTTTTACTACAAGAGTTATCATGTATTTAAGAGCAAAACCGACGAATTCTTCAAAAATGTCGAGATCATGCGAGATCACATGCCTTCGATGATTCAAAAGATGCTTCATCTGGAACAAGACCGCGCCCGTTTCAATATCTTGAGCGTTGGAAGTGGAACAGGCGACATGGATTTGGAAATTTTGAAAATAGTCAAAAAGGAGCTGCAGAAAAGCCAAGGCTCTCATCAAATGAAGATATTCAACCGAGCTATCGAGC
>NW_028145470.1:5057500-5330000 GCF_977016875.1 Pavona decussata | reverse complement strand
ATACAAATAAAAAAAGGCAGCATGGAAAGGTTGTTCTGTAATTGCAAAATTTATTTTTGAGCTGTCACGCAAGCCCTTCCTTTCATCTTTCAGCTGCCGGTAACTGGATATTTATGGTAGAAAGTTTCAAGAAAATTTTTACACATGTTTTCATATTTATCCAGTGGATCGACAGGAGCATTTTTGATTTTGCCTTTATCGTCCCAATTTCTCATCTTGAGCAATGCATCAAAATGCTGAAGTTTCTCAAACTTTTCAGCCTCTTCTGTAGTCATTGGGCCTCCTTGATAAACTAGTGTCTGTTGACTTGCTGGTGTTAGCTGAAGAAAGTAAGAAAAAGCAAAGTAAAAATAAGTTGGGAAATCTCCTAAAAAACTTACTTATTTAAAATATGGTCAAAATGAAGACTGGAAAATGCCCCTAAATTATTTCATTTCTGGGAAACTGGTGAAAACCACAATAATAGCGGCATCCCCCCCCCACTCCCCCCTCCCCCTTGCATTGGTTCTCGGATTTTAAGGGCTGTTCTGCCTATGAAGTACCAAAGTTTCCAATCTTAGGTCAAACATGGAAAAAATGTATCTTTTAGACTAGTTAGCCTGCGTGGCAGGTGCTGAAGGGGAAGAGAGAGGGAGCGCCAGTGACTAGCACAGAATGTACAAGGGGTACAGCTCCCCTTCCAGTGCCTGGCATGCAGGCCTGCAGGCTATAGGCCAATATAATAGGGAGACAATCTCCATTTCAGAGCAAAACGGTCAAAGCCCATCCATCCTACCCTGTTGAAAATTAAAATAATATCACCATCTTCTCCACTCCCCTCCCCCCTTGCTCTTGGAATTTTAAGGGATGCACCACCTAGGAATTCCCAAAATTTCCCATCTTGGGCTGAAAGCACAAAAAAGTGTATCTTTAGACCAAATGGATAAGGGGTTAGCTTCTAAAGAAACTGTGGTGTTGCATCAGTGGGGAGTAGAAACAAAATGTATGGTTTATGAACAGAGTTGATAACCAAAGGTAAAGTGGCCTCCATAAAGAAATATTTTGAGTGGTGATGTCTCAAGCGTTAGCCCTTCATCGGGGCAAATCCTGTTAACCTGCATGGCGGTTGCTGAAGGGGGAGGGAGAGGGAGGGCAAGCAATGGTCAGCAAGGAGCACGTGAGGGGGACAGCTCCCCTTCCAGTGCCCGGCACGTAGGTCTGTAGGCTATGGGCTGATGGGGAGACATGAGACAATACCCTTTTCAGAGAGAAATGGTCAGGGCCTATCTATCCTAGTACAGTTGAACAAAGCACCTCAACAGTACACAAATTATTGACCTTAGCGTGCTCCGAGCTCTCAAATAGCAGGGCTGGCTTAGATCAAAAGCTTCTGCGCGTTTAATTTTTGCGTTCACTTTCGCAGGCCCTACTTTCTAAGCCCCTGTATGTGTCTGGGGCCACTTGATCAATATAATGCCGAATGGCTCCGCCCCCTTATCTGACCCTATCCTCCAATAGGTGGTTTGCAACCAGTCCTTAGAGATTGAAAAGACAATGGTGTGGCAGCCATGCTGGATGACAGAACCTTTTGTTTTGTCATCCAACATGGCCGCCATGCCATGGTCTTTTTGGATCTTCAGGGATTGGTTGCAACCTGTATCATGTACCCGGGGGGGTACTCCCTTATATGGGCTATATAGGTATGTGCGGCGCCAAAGGGTATGGTTTTTCAGCTGTTTTGGTCATAAATAGGGTATAGCTTTTAGCCATTTTGCCGCCATTTTGGTAATAAATAGGGTATAGATTTTTGCACTCTAGTCCTGGGTTCGATGTTTTTTTAGAAGAAGCTACTTCAGGTCATAAATAGGGTAGGGAAAATCGCAGATTTTGGTCATAAATAGGGTACGGGTTTTGGGAAGCGGGCCGCACACCCCTGCCCAATTTGTTTTGGAGTACCCCCCCCCCCCCCGGGATCATGTACAACCATACCTTTTCATGATAGTCCGGGTACTTGAATACAAGATAACGTTTGGCGTCCACATGACCCCGGACAAAGCTTGTAACACTCTCTGGAAATCCAAGATCCTTTAGAAACTGTTCTCCTATGATCTCGTGAGCATAAGTACCAACATCTCCCATGGGAGGAAGATCTTTGTCAAACCCGACAAGATGCCCTACGTCGTGCAAGAAAACGCCCAAGATCACTTCACTGGAGTAGCCGTCTTTCTCGGCTAGCATTGCACATTGTGTCATATGCTCTTGCTGAGAAACCGGTTCTCCGATATAATCCCTGTTTCCATATTTTCTAAACAAATCAAAGACTTCTTTTGTCGCACGTTCAGCTGATGCCTCAGCCATTTTGTAACCGGAAATATGGTTGGATGTCTTGGAGTAATTGACAAGCAACCGGATCCGTCATTTTAACCACGTGACTGGTTTCATGTAGCGCCTGGCGAAATAAGTTCAATTTAGTTCCCGTGGCGAAAAAAAAAATGGATTTGAAAGATGAATTTAAAAGTTTGGAGCCTTCTCTGAGGCGTCGTATTAAACTTGTGTCTACTATAAGCATGGTTTGGTAAGTACTGGTTTTTAACTCATTCTTTACTAAAGCTTTGACGCCTGACTGCCGTTTCATCTTGCTTGCTTGTGAGACAGATGTTGATGATGAGCTCATGTTTTCCCGCCTGGATCTCTCTTTTTTTCCGTTTATAAAATTTAAAGAATTAGATATTACGTTAGCAGGTATTTTCGCTTACTTTTAAAGATTGTGTTTAATCAGCTTGATCAAAGTTGGTCTCTTTTAGTCTTGGAAAAAAATTCAGTTGTTGATGTCAGAGACATTCAATGTTAATATTAAACCGTTATTAAACTTGATTTGCGGTGCATTTTTTACAGGGTAATTTTTATGAATGTCGGTGATGTAAGGTACATTAAGTAGACTATAAACGCTTTAAAGCAATCATAATGACAACAACAGCAACATCGTTTGAGGGGCTGTTTACATGGAAGGAGGAAGATCCTAGCACTAGGAAGATCCTAAAAGGTGGATCATCCTAGTGCCATATGTTTTCTGTATTCAGTTTACATGCAAAAAGTTGTACTTGGTCCTAGCGCTAGGATCTTCCTAGAGATAGTATCTTCCTAGCTGAGAGATAGGAAGATCCTTGCTCCATGTAAACTACCTTCGCTCAGAAGTGGCGGCAGCCGAGCGTTCAGCTGCCAAAGGCTGACAATTTTTCTTCTTTTCTGTCTCCACTTGGTAACCACTCCAAAAGAAATTTCTGCATATAAACCAAACACAAAGTTGATCTGCCTTGGAGGGTCTTCCTAGCGCTAGAATCTTCCTCCCTTCATGTAAACAGCCCCTAAGCTGAAAATTAGACATCCTCGGAGACCTATGGACTGGAAGTCAAAACTGGTAAGTTTACAAGAATTAACTTGCTTATTTATTCTTGTAACGTTATCCATTTTAGCTTCCTCCCGACCTAACTACCTACCCCTGGGTCTCCAAGGATAAAAATTAAAATGTTTCAATTGGCATAATTGTAGTGCAAAGGTACAGTCACTTTATAACCACTTTTGCTTTGTTGTTTGTGATATGTTGATGGCAAGCTTATGAAATGGATTTTTTCTTGTGAATGAAACGTACAACTTGTTGTGGATGACACATAAATATATGTTGAATGTTGAATGACGAGTGTTTTGTAAGAATTTTTTTTGCATGATACGAGCAGTGTATGTTACAGAAACCGCATACATGTAAGCAAAAGTTGAACCATCTAAATTGGCCTAAAGGAATTATTGATATCAGTTTCAATCAGTATCTTGCAATTTATGTTGCAAGATGTCAGAGCTGTTGTTATTTGATCCATTCAAGTTGAAGCTTCTGTGACTAGCCTGTGAACACGCTCCCAATTATTGGGGTTTAAGGCAAAGGGAAATATCAAGCTTGGTCTGCGGTGAGAGAAAAAGGAAGGGAGCCTGACTGTGGACATTGTTTTCATGTGGCCGTTCTGCCCTAATGTAAAAGACCTGTGAATAATACAATGTATGTCAACAAGATAGTTAAAAATGGCAATCATTCTGCTCGATGGAGTTGGAATGTGAATTATATTTGTCACCGATGAACATTATTCATTGGGGAAATTCAGCGAGAATGAGAGCACATTTGTCAATTCTGTGAAAAAATTCTTGAGCTCTCCAGAATGCATAAGACTGTCAGTAGTTTCTGTTTTCAAATCTTGAAGAAACGAGGATTTGCTTGCAGCGGTACAATTGCCGACTGATGTATCACCTTCAGTGAAGCCTTCCTTGTCTCCAGAGCCAATGGGAAATGCTTTTAGGCCAAATTTAGATAGATCCTCAACCTTGTCCTTCCTTTTAGATACCAACAGCTTGGTGGTTATAACCTTAGAATGTTCTAAGTTCCACACATCTTTTAGTACCCAAAGAAGCAAACAAAACATCAAACTCTTGCCAAAACCAGTTAATAAAAATTCCAAAAACATCTTGCTTTTTAGCTACAGATTTGAGTCAATCCTTCTGCTCTTTTTGAATCTCAAGGATACAAGGAAAAGATTTGTTCACAAAATTTGCAAATTTGCAACATGCAACATTCAAATGATTCAATGTGTCAATATTCTTTGGAAAGCTATCAACAAACATCCATCTAACCAATGTGATCATGATACCAGAATCTGCAATTATGAAACAGTCCCCCCCCCCCTTTCTTCCTTTCTCCTAGACTGCATTTGCTTGGGATGGTGCAGAAGTGAGAGCACTTGCCTCCCACCAATGTGACCTGGGTTCAATTGCTGGGCTTGACATCACATATGAATTGAGTTTATTGTTGGTTCTTGTGCTTGCTCTTAAAAGGTTTTTCTCCAGGTACTCTGGTTTTCCCCTCTTCTCAAAAGCCATGTTCTCTCAACTAGTGCTCTTAGAAATATATGGAAACAGTAAAGAGAAAGTGTGTGTTGATATTGGGCTTAAAGGAGTAGCAATATTATTAAGCACTGCTGATCATTCCATGCTTTTATCAGGGCTGGTCTTGTATTGGGAAGTGCTGGAATCTTTCACTTGTGTAAACCGTGGCTGGACAAACGGAGATTGGAAAGGGAAGCCTTACTTGCTGCGGAACTTGAGGAAGGACGGGACAGTGAATTACTGAAAACATAGCATCTCGAGGGAGTATGTTTTAAAAAAGATGCTGTGACCAGGACAACCAACTGTGGGTACATCTTATTCTATCCATTTGTCTAGAATTGCGTTGTACAAAGTTGGATTATTAATTAATACAAGAGATGTATCTGGGATGAGGATTCTACATAGAACAAGAAACATTTGAAACCGTTTTCTATATGGAAATGGTTTTATATATGATTAACATTGTGCAGCCAGATTGAGCATGGTTGCTGATAAAAGTGCAAGTACAATGGAAGTGTAGTTTCTTAACACTCCATAAGACGTGTCATTTACAAGAGGTTTGGTAACAGCTATTGCAGGATGTTAACATTGGTTATTGCGTCACAGAAGAACTAACATTTGATTGTTTAAATGTTGTGCAAAGTTTAAGCCTGGACAAAGTTTTTAAATTTTGCTGTTGGACTTAATTTATGCTTAAATTTGTGTTGCAAAATTCGAAAATTTATGGTAAGCTCACTTGGAGGTTTTTATCAGCATTTATGTGGAACTGTCAGATGCCAGACATGTTGGTTGCTGACTGAGTGATCAGTGGCTTAATCACTATCCAACTCCATTGAGTACCGTTTGAATCATTTTCAAAATGAGTTGAAATATCGTGCAATATTTTGTACAACAAACCATTGTATGTACTGAAAAACAAGTATAGTGGGTATTTGTAAGTAAAAATTGCTTTGTAAAGATGTATGCTTGTCCTCTTTCAGTTTTTCTTGTGCCCGCCCCCCCCTCACGCTTCCCTCACCCACCCCTCTAAAAAAGAGTTTCAGCCTTCCAGTGACAGAAGTCTATCCTGGCATTTGTACTGTATGCCTCGCAAGGGTAGGGTGGGTAGCATTAGTATTGAGAGCTCAAGGTTTCTGTTGTGTTGGTATGTATCATATTGTATGAAATCAACAAGTCTGCTGACAGTTGCTTATTACCACTTGAAAAAATGTTTGTTGTTGTTTTTGACAACTTAGTGATGGCTTTAATTTCAGCAGACCAATCCAAATCCAATCACTGTGCGAGGCAGCAAGTTCCACATTAAATTATGTTATGATAATGTTCTTGGATTTGTCTGGCCATTTGTAATGGAAGCCATCACCAAGATCTCAAAAAGATGTAAAAAAAAAAAAGGTTGTCAAAAACTAGTGAATGAATATTTCACATTCAACTCTGTAAAGATGACTTTTAACAGACATCTTACATGAAAAGAAAAACATTTTTTAATTTGACGGCAGCAAAGATAATCCCAAGCTGCTTTCTAAGTAGAGATGGAACTCAAGACTCTCCAGTTATTACACTACACTATCAAAGCAACCACACTGGCACTACATAGCTGTTTTGGTAGCTTGTAGATTCATAGATAAACCATTCTCCTTAGTCTGCAAAAGCATTTTATAAGAATCATAAATATATCAGTTTCTAATAACTATACAGATCCCAATGACATTCACTTGCCACGACTTGGTCAGTTCATGTACAAAAAACTCTATCTTGCCATCAATTACAAGGTTATAAAACAATAAATATTATTTCCCTCAAAACAAGTAAATTTACACTTACAACACTGCAAACATCCATGCCTTCCATCTATCCTATTGTAAAACTAACATTAATAAGTTTTCTGTCATTTCCCAAGGACCCAAGTTTCAAAACTCGCTTGACAATAAAATCATCAACTCAAGCTCTACTAATTTGATCTTTTAAGAAATCTCTTATGACTAAATTAATTATTATTAAATGACTATGAATATTATTAAATCTTCTAGCTTACCTTTAACCTTTAAGTTTATGAGTCTTTGCCATTGACTTTACACCATGTTATTGTCTCAATGCCATGCCATTATATATTAAATTCATACTTAGCTTGAGGAGTCTTAATCACATTAAATGTGATTAAGACTCCTCAAGCTAAGTATGGATTTAATATATAGTACGTGTGTTAGTACGTGTGGTGTGATTGGTCAATTTTGCGAGCCATATTTTTCTGTACGGTTCGCATAATTTGAAATTTTCCTTTTTCGCACACCGATTAACCTCAGAGATAAAATAAATATCTTACTTACCTCTTTTTCTCTGTCCGTTCTGTAAATTACAGATCCTCATTTTTTCCTGTTGATTTATGGCCTGCAAGCTTCCCACTTGGACCATAAATCAACATGGTAAAACTTGGTCTGTAACTTACAGTGCGGACATTGAACTCGCTTAGTAAGAGGTATGTAAGCTTTATAGTTTCTTGTAGGTCACGTAATTGTATGTCCTGTAACTTCTTTTGTGTGGCAATTAAAATAAATAAATAAATAAACAAATAAATAAATAAGTAAATAAATAAATAAATAAGATAATGGAATGTTTTTTGTTTCAAGACTTTGGTGTGTCTCATGATTTTAAATTCCCAGACAGAGTTACAAATGTATGAAGATTGATTATTTTCAAGCCAAGAAAGCTTTGAGACACACCAAAGTCGTGAAAGGAAATAGTATTACAGAATGGATGAATCCAATTACTATCCAAGGTGATGTGGTTGCCTCAGTAGGGTACATAGTGGTTGTCATGCCTGACTAGTATCTGGGGACATGTGTTCAATTCTCACTCCTAAATTGTGGCCGTTCAAGTGAATGCTTTGAAGCAGTACTTTCCTACGATTCCATTTATTGTCTAGTACAAGGCGGTTTAGACTCAAAATTTAGAACCACCTTGTACAGCATAATAAACAGCATCACAGGAAAGTATTCTAAGTACTGCTTGGTAGCTTTCATTTGATTGGTCACTTTAGGATTTCATCCACAGACTCAAATGTTAGAACCATCTTGTACAGCATAAAAACAGCACCACAGGAAAGTACTGCTGAGTAGCTTTCATTTAAATGGTCATACTTTAGGATTTCATCCACAGACTCAAAATTTAGAACCGCCTTGTACAGTATAATAAACAGCACCACAGGAAAGTACTGCACAGTAGCTTTCATTTTACACATTTTACCAGCCAGTAACTTATAGAATTTGTACTGGATAGGAATCTGGGAAGATCCTCTAGTGTGTACCTATGTTAAGGCTAGATGTTGCTCTAACTTGTGGCTCTTTGACCTCACAACTGACATTTTTCTGTTTTTCACGGGTTATAAATAAAGGCCACTAAAATCTTGAAAAACCACACATAAAACTCTGAGTTTGTGGGGTGATGGCAAAGTTGGCTAAAGACTTTCAAAATGCTGCAATATTACATGTTTCCCACAAAATTTTTGTAAAAATTGTAGTATGTTTCTATGCACTCTTATTATTCTTGTCTTTTCTTTTGTTCTACTAGTTAGTTGCACGTTATATGCCAGTTAGCTGCACGTGGCAGTGACCAACTCGAAAGCCTAAGCTCCTTTGGTCACTGCGCACGTTTAACTTTTCATATTTATGTAATTTAATGTTGTCTTTATGTTACTTTTGTGATGTATTGTAATTTCCTTTTGTAGTAAACTCTTGAAATAGTGCATAATAAAAAGAATCTGAAAGAATCTGAATCTGCCCTAGAATGTGGCATGGCTGAAACCATCCATTTAAAATTAATTTTTTTACCACATAAGACATGCAGATGTGTGTCAGACAGAGCATACAAGATTTTGCCAAGCCAACCATTGGTTTACTTTAAATTATTTGTTTTGCTTTGTCAATACTTACAATACAGATTCATGAAACATTAATTTACAAGCAAAACAAAGGAAGGTGAAGTGGCAAGGAAACGTTAACCAAAATTAAACCACAAGGGATACATATGAAAAACTAGGTTTCCTCTCAAAATTCAAGGTTGAATGAATTTTTTTGGTCAACAAGGAAAAAAAAAAGGAGGGAAAAATCAAAAATTCCATTAAAGATTAATAATTATGAAAAAATAATTTTTAACATCTATTTTGAAATAGATTTTGTGATAAAAATAAATGCTAAAAGGTCACGACGTTTCAACCTCTCCAAGGCCACTTTCAAGTGCGAATAAAAAATAAAAAACTTAGCATAAATATATGTATATATTAAGCAGCCACAAATGAAAAGCCAGTGATTTCAGAAGGAATTGAAAATTTTAGGACCTTGATAAAATACAGCGAATCATCTGATTTTAGTTCCACAGTATGGTAGACAAACTGAATATATATTATGCTTGGTGTTGTAGCTGTGGGTCTGGTAGCCCGATAAAAATATAAGCTTCCTATCAAATATTGAAGGAAGGTAGCAGTAGTAGTAGCATGTATTTATACATGATAGAAATTACAGCAGAGCTGATGTGGTGGTGTTTAATGAATAAAATGTAAAAATTTATTAAAAATAACAAATTTCGGCACATTTCAGTACTTAAAAAGCTAAAACTAAAAGCTATTTACAGGGAACCTAAAACAAATCAACTAAGACATTCACATTTTAATTAAAAGTCTAAATTATTCACAGAAGAATACTTTTCAGTTCATATTTAAACCAGTTTGTACCAGATAGCTCCCTTGTTTGCATATCCAGAGAGTTCCAAAGGCTTTTGAAATTTAACAAGTAGTTTTGCGACGGAGGTCCGTATTCAAAAGTGTAGGGAAAGGTTGATCTCATTGTAGGGAACTTTAATATTCAAAAAATAGTTTTTTTGCCAACCATTTTGTGGTTATTTTTACTATAAACCTGAAGTATTTGCACTACAAAAGCTTAAGTTGTGTATGTGAAGTTCAGATTACTAAGTCTTGGTCCCTCCCCCTCTTACAATGAGCGCTATCCCAAAAAAAAATAACCGTGAGATTGTGTAAAAATATTACTCAGTTATTTTTCAGCAGATTCGTAGTGGCTTGTGTGATTATAAGATGATTGATGTTGGTTCTAAATGGTTTTCCTGTTGACAGGTAGTATTTGCATTTCATCCCATCATCTTATTAATTTTTTTTGCCTATTTAGTCTTGATCTTTAAGATTAATGGTAAAAGAAAATTGAACAGCCCAATCAGATTTTTTTATATAATTGAATCCGCACGATACTGTCAAATTTGGTTGTAAATAGCTAAAAAAAGAAATGTTACACAATTTCAATTTTGTTTGAATTAAGATCTGCCAAAATATTCATCGTCATGAATTTTTTGTAATTTTAAAATTTCATATTTTAAATTGTGCTACACCCTCATTGCTTGTGATAAATTGGAATCATAATGGCTTTCAAAGTCTCACTGCATTATGCATAATCTTAAGAAAGTTAGATTATTATAGCTAAGCTACAATGTTATGCATTTATAGAAATTTTTATATTTTAACAACATGTTCAATATAATCTAAAATACTACTTAGATTTCAGTTTTTATATTATTCCTCTAATCAATTGATGTTTTCTTCTTTTTCTTTTCTCCCTGTACATGTAATTGCCTTCTTTTTGGTATGTAATTAAAATGACACCTCCAGCTCTTGCCTCCAGCTGTTATCTGAGGTGAAAGAACTATAGTAATGCCTCATTGGTATTCATGCTAACATGAATGAAAAATTCTCGTAGAATTTGAACTTGACTTCTTTGTATTGAATGATATAAATATTCAATAGAGTGATAGTTTCTTATCAGTAAGGAAATGTTGCGATCCACGCTAAATGTGTAACCTATTTTACCATATTTCTTTTTATAGTGTAATACTAAAAATAATTTCTAATGAAGTTAACATTATTATAGATGGATGTGCACATTGTGTTTCAGCTTCAAATAAAACATGAATAATTGAGTTTGAAAATGGAATTATAAATAAATGCATTGGCATATATACATCCTAATGTATTATCCAGCGACAAATTCACTTTCATTTTGGTATAATAAAAAATGATAAGGATCGTGGATGGCTAATAGTAGTGATAAAGCATACTATATTTCCCTTTCTGTGTATAATGAGCAATTACTTTTTCCCATTTAAATTTCAAAAAGTGGTTTAATTATTGCTCTCACAGTTAGGTCAGTTTCAGAAATTTCAAAACATTTTACTTGTGATATAGTTTGTAAAAAAAGATTTGCTAGTTATTCCGTTTTAAGCAGGTGTTTTCTCACACAAAGTTGCAATTTCTTAAAGCCCCCTCTTTTTTTTCGGTTTGATTTATGCAAGGCAGCGGATCATGTTAATAGCTTTTACTATCATTTCATCTGTTATCTTCAACAATTGACTGAAATTTATATTGATTTACAAGTCTTGTGGCTCGTATTTCCTTACTATGCAAAATGCAAAAAATCTTAATTTAGCGCTGGTTTCACTCAGATGTTTTCATGAACAGGAAACTAGAAATTTGTTTTCGATGATTTAAAATATATTTAATTAGTACGTGCACCGTATAATTTTGGGGGACCGTCTCAAAAATAAGCAAAAAGAATGTAAACTTTTACAAGTCGTAACAATAAATTTATGGTATACCGCTTTTAGACAAAATGATTTTCTTAACTCTATTTAATCTCAAAGGAGCATTGTATTTAATCCAGCAGTGGTTCTTTTTAAATTATTTTCGTTTATGGATAGGTTCTCAGATTGAAGTTCCTTTGTCCTTGAATACATTTGAAAACGTGTTGTGAATTTTGTAAAAAGTAAACGATTTTTTTGATTAAATCTTAAAATTGAAATGCCAAAAAAATATAGTATAGAGAGGGAGAGTGAGTCATTTTAGCTTCTTTTGCCGGCCAGACATATGTAATTTCCTAAAGTCGGTTTATTTGTAAAAGAGGTGCTATTTATACGTGCGAAACCTGTGCGTCCGCTTCAGGTAATTTAAGGCAAATTAAAAATGACTGGATACTCCTTCACATAAAATCTCTTTAGGGGTTATATTTTTGTGATCGTCTTTGTTAGGAAATTTTAGCGGTTCTTATATTGTTCACTCTCATAAATCGTGTTTTTGGCATGTAAACAAACCCTCAAAGATATCTGTCTCGCAGTCCGTGAATATCACCCTGTGACAGGGTCGATTGTACTAATATGAATTTATTTATGAAACGTATCAAGAAGCGCTAGCGACTCGCTGATTGATGAACAACCAAAAGTGCTCTTGCACGTATCCCAAACAATTAGCTTTTCCTGTCGATGAAGAACTTTTTCAAACTGCGACGCGCTAAATTGTTCCCGGCAGACCCGTGGACCAATCAACGAGCGATTTCGATTCACAGTAATGCCATATTCCATGCACTGTTTTGAATCGAACTAAAAACATGGCGAGTGGGGAGGCAGTTCTTGAAAGACTAACGCACCCCGAGGTCGCAGATTTTTTAATTCGAGGAGCAAGATTTATCAAGTGGGACGAGGTACGTGGAGGTTTCTTCAAGTTGGTTTAGTTTTACATTTGAGTCACGCTATGTTTGTCGAGTGTGGCTTCGCCTCGGTCTCCTCCTCCATTTTTCATCATAAATGGCCGATCTTTAACTTAGTAATCTAAATTAATCTAGCTGCTTTGCAGATGCAGTGAAGCGGGTTCTCTTTCTTTCGTGTTCGGCTTTCAAAATATTCGCATATTACTATACAGGAAGTATTTGCTATTTTGTTGTGAAACCGGCCGTTTGTGAGCAATACGTTGTGTACTTGGATGGCTTCACTTCCTCTCGCGAACATTAAAATATTTTCGAACTGGTGCTTTTAAATTACAGGATTCCACAGTCGGCCAACAGTGTACTGTCAAAGTAGATTCGGATGGCCATTTAATTTATTGGCGAGCTGAAGATAAGGTGGGTAAACTAAACCAAATGTAATGCTAGACGAAGAATAACAGTACAATTTGTATTTGTCTGGCTCGCGCTTCTGTGTGCATTCTGCATTTTGCAGATTTGCAGCAAATTTTTGGAGCAGTGCGCGCAAAAAAAAAAAAACGTCTGTTTATGAGCCGATATGTTGCTGACAAGTGGCAAGTTATTGTGATCATATCTTCTATGGTTCTGTTTAGAAAGTGTCTCGGTTTACACAAGCTCTCTGAAGCCCTTCATCTTTTTGCATTCACTCTACAGGAAACGGACTTGCTAGAGCTCTGTTTTGTTCGGGATGTGAGGACCGGAAAATCCGCCAGAATTCCGAAGGTTTGTGAAAGTTTAGTGTATACTTAGTTAAAGTTCCGAAAAAACAGTATCCACAATTTTCTCTTTTGCTGATTAATAATTTCGATCGTTTATACTTTTTAAGGTTTCTGCACGACTACGGTTATCCTAAGCGAATATCATTCACTACAAAGTGAACATGTGCTTTGTGAAAGTCCTAGCATGGTCATATTTGGTACTTTGCTTCGAGGTCTTTTGTAAATAAACAATAATTTTTCTCGTCCGCTTTTATGTATATATAAAGAGGCACTCGAAAATATTCCTACTATAAATGCTAATTCCAATTTTTAGTGCATTAGAATTTCAAATTTAGCGTTTGCAGTTTTGTACTAAATTTGCTCGCCGCAAAAGGGATTTAGTAATTATAGGACTTGGTTTAGCCGCTTTGTCGAATTTGCAAAGCTTATAATCCCGTGATTGAATGCTTTTGTGCTAAGGATCTCAATATTTAGGGCATTTTCAGATGGAAACTTTGTATTTTCGTGTTGTTTTGTGGCGGAATAAATTTTTTGTTTTGACCTGACGGTAGCTTGTCAGAACCGGTATATTCCGAGTTAAACAAAATGCTAGTAGGCTATTCTTTAAATTATTTATTGTTTTCTTTTGTGAATATTGCCTAACAATTTTATGCACTCCCATATGGGAAACTATTGTTAAATTTTGATCTGTTTATTTTTTGCCGAGAGAAAATTACGAGCGAAAATATTGTGGCTGGCTTATATGTGAACTTTAGTCAAAATCCATTATACTGAAATTCTCGTTAAAAGCATTATTCCTATAAATTTTGTCAGTTAATTTTCTGTGCAAAATCATTAAGAATATGGAAACAGCGTTTTACAATTCTTACTATAGCTTCTCAGGGCTAAATTTTAACAAGAATTTTGCCGTGATGTTGGTTCTCTATTGTTTTATTTGGAATTAAAACTTAAATTTCAAAGCTCCCTTCAGTGTCATTTACAAGTTGTCTTCTAAGAAGAAAAAATCAAACTATTTTATCATGTTTGCCCGATAAATATGCAAATTTAGTTCACTTTTGTAGGAGAAAACGATTTTAATAACAAAAGCTTTATTTTGATTTCCAGAGTTCAAAAATATTACTTCGTGATATAGATCTTTTTTTTAAGTTCTACCAAAAATTGTGTTTTGTTTTGCTTTGTAAACTATTGTAGTTGCATTCTGCCAAAAAAGCATACTTTTGGAAAGAAATACAAGATTGTTTCCTTTTTTTAACTACCCAGCTTGGGGTTGTACTGTAATTTGAGTAGACCAGCATTTAGTTGCTAATGATTTGAGGTAATTATGGAGTATTTATTTTTGGCGTGGGACCTTGATTGCAAACACTTAAAGTTCTTCTTTCTGAAGAAATTAGTCATTTATCTCCCATTCAGTAAATTACACATTTTTTTTACAGACTGTGCCTACAGGATAGAGCGAAGCATACGTGTAGATTTAACATTTCATTTTTGTTGGAAGTCCACCGGTTTCTCATTATTCAAAAAATGTAAAAAAGCATTAGTTGTTGAATAATTTAAATGGAAATTTTAGGGTTTATGTTTTTAATTATGACCCCCAAATTAATAACTTTCTGAAGTTCAATTGCTAACGATAAGATGGAATCAGCAGAATAATCTAGAAATATTTTTTATGTCTCCCTCATGTTGAATGTTATAGTTAATGATTATCCTGTGAAATCGCGCAGAACATTGCCTGTTACTTTTGACCGAGTTGGTTAAAATCAGAGGCTATTCCGTAAGATTGAGCAGGATAATTGTTTTAATATTCAACACATTGATAACAAAGCACAGTTTTATCGCAGAAAAGCTGGAGACGATCTTCATTTTGCCATTTTTCTCTGCAACACACAAAATTTTGTATATCGCAGGGCATCTGTTGACTACAAATGACGAACATTCAGTGCACCATGACCATATTTGGGCAGTGTTAACAATGTGTTTAATAATAATCAGCGGCGTTGAACAGACATTTCAGTTGAATTGCAGAGAGGAGCTTTCTGAATATGGTGGGGGTGGGGTGGAGGATTGAACTGAGATTCCTCCACATTTTGCCGCGGAAAATGGGTTAATTTTTTTAGGTAATTTGGTAACAAACATGGTATCTGTCTTGGGACGTTATTTTGAAATTTGACTGGTCTTAATGCAATCTCCAGATGGCATTAAGTAAGCTGTTTACTTTGTAACTAGTGTATGCATTAAACTGTGCTTAACTTTGGCTAAAGGTAAATCTTTTTGGCAATCAAAATTTAAACATAGATCTTTTTTTTAAGTTAACTTCCATTGCACAAATGCCACACATGACATTCAAATCCTAGCAGTATACAGGATGTTTGTCTCATGAACCTAGTTTAATGACCTTTGTTCCCACAAGTCTACTGTAGCTCAGTGGTAGAGCATCCAAACTAGTAATCAGAAGGTCTTAGGTTCGACTCCTGATAGGAGAACTCGGATTTTTTTGCAAGTATGCCTGTGTCACTTACTGAATAATACATCATTCTCATTTGTTCACCAGACTTAAAATATTCCATCACATTTATTCCATTGCACATATGCCACACATGATATTCCAATCCTAGCATTATGCAGGATGTTTGTCCCATGAACCCCACGAGACTCCTGTAGCTCAGTGGTATAGCATCTGGAAGGTCTTAGGTTTGACTCCTGATAGGAGAATTCAAATTTTTTTCCGAGTATGCCTGTGTCAGTTACTGAATAATACATCATTCTTAAAATTTAAATGGTTTGAAATCTTTTTAAAAGATACTTGTTTCTTATCAGCAGTTGTGGGTGCTTAAGTTCACTGAAGTTTCCTTTCAACTTAAAATATTTCACAACAATGCATTACATGTTTGTTACGAAATTTGGTCATGCTTACATGTCACCTCATCATGCTTAGATGCAACTAACAGTATACCGAGCTTACAACATTGCATGGCTTATTAGACCATACCCAATTTTTCAGTCTAAAATGGCTAGAAATTCATATCCTTTGGTGTGGGGTTGAGGGTGTGCAAGAGTAACTCCCTGCCCAGTGGTTAATGGATTGTATTGTGTAGTATAAAAAAATAAATAAAATAAATAAAAAAATCAAAGAAATCACTTTATTTCAATGTCAACATATTTATAGTGCAAAAACAGGGACACTTTCCAGATCAAATTGGAATTTTGTTCTACTATTGGTTTTTGAGGAGAGGGGAAAACTGGAGAACCTGAAGAAAAAACTCTCTGAGTATGGACAAGAACCAATAACAACTCAGCCCACATATGACACCATGTCCAGGAATCAAATCTGGGCCACATTGGTGGGAGGCGAGTGCCTTCACCACTGTTTCAACCCTGCTCCCCTTAATGTAGTATCATGAACTAGCCAACAACAATGCATGTCTACTTTACATTGTATCTGCAGTGAGATTGGATGTAAGAATATAGAGGTGCCTCTGGCTGATGCTGTTTCAGAGTCACCCCTTAAAGGGGAAGTCTCATGGGGTTTTTACCTGTTTGGTTAAAAATGGTGAAATAAGACCTTCACATAGCTACAAAACAATTTTGGAACAGCAAGAGGAATTGGATCAACTCAATTCTTGAAAAGAACAACTCGTGATCTGTTCTAGCGCATTTTGAAAACAAAAATGCAAGAACTTGAAAACGTTAGCCTAACATTTTCACATTTCAATCCATTCCGACCTACTCTGTCTCTAGCCAGAAGCACTAATCAACAGTTTTGTTGCACTAGGATGATAATTTATAACAAAAGTAGACAATTATTTCATGTTTCTTTTGACAGACAAGCATTTTTGGGTTTTGAAATGACATGAAATTTACGTGATACTTCCCCTTTAAGTAGTCGCCAGCATCTATTTTCTCCTTATAATATCACTACTCATTCCAAAATAAAGATGATGAGACTTTAGGAAATTAGCATCAGAGATAAAATGTTGCGATACTGAAACAAATTCTCCCAATCGGTTCAATAACAAATATAAAGAAAACAGGAGGAGAAGATGCATGTTTAATATTGTGCCTTGGTCTTTATAGGAACAAAGGTTGCGGGATTCACTCAAATTTGGCGGGTCTGAGGATGATTTGCTTCAAGACAAGACAATAACAGTTGTGCATGGGTCCAACATGGTGGACATTGTTTACGTGAACTTTGTTTCTGCTTCAGTGAATGTTGCCCGTGAATGGACAGATGCGTTAATGAATTTATCACACAATCTCTTGGCTGTGAATGCATCACCTATGACCTTTCTTGAAAAACAGTGAGTTGTGATATTTCATGGTAGGCAATAAGTTTTACATGAAACAAAGACAGCAGGGAATATTCATATTAAGTGAATCAGCCATATTTTCACATAGGATCACTGTAATGACCTGTTATATCAAAGGAACAAAGTAAGTCAACATATTAAAGCAAGATATAACATACTATGCGAAAATATGGTTCACCGGAGAGGATTCGAACCCCGGAGGAGCGACCCCGTGATCTTAGTGATGTAATAAGAATAAGCTTTGCTATTTCATCCGCTGTCACTGTAGGTGAACAGGAGACTGGAGTCAAATCCTCGCCGGTGAACCATATTTTCACATAGTACATTATATCTTGCTTTGACGAGTTGACTTACATGTAATAAGTTTAAAACTAAGAATGGCAGTCACTTGTGTTACAGTGGAACTCTGCTTTTTAGTTTTCCTGCGATTTACTCTTGGGGTGTTTCCTCAAGGCTTAGTTGGAGGGTTAGGGGGAGGGTACTTGGGTAGGAGGATGCAGATGGGTTCCATTAAGCCTGGTTTACATGTATGACACAAGCATAAGCGTAAGCACAAGCATAAATAAAAGAAACTTGCGTGTAAACGGGTGCAACGCAAGCATAAGCACCTTGTGCTTGCGCTTGTGCTTATGCTTGTGTCGTCCCGGTTTATACATACGACGCAATGATGCAAACATAAGCACAAGCACAAGAGAATGGAACAATTTCCATTCTCTTGTGCTTGTGCTTGCTTTGTTGCATCGTACGTGTAAACTGGGACGATGCAAGCATAAGGACAAGCGCAAGGAAAGGAAACTGGAAAACAGTGACAGGTTGTCAGCATACATTCTAGTCCACCATGTTGGAATCAAATCTCACACTAAAAGATGGCCCGGCTGCATGATTGTGCCAAACTTTTATACTTCTGTGCTTGTGTATGTCACCTTATGCTAAAACATAAGCATTACATTGCACGTGTAAGCATCCTTGTACTTATGCTTGTGCTTATGCATATGCTTGCGTTGTACTTGTAAACCAGGCTATAACCATTACCCTGTGTATGAAGGCAATCTTTGATTTTCATTCCTGATGAAAAAAAATTGTCACACTGTGGCAACTTTTTTGACAAAGTCACAGGATGGTGCTGTAGTCGGAATTTACTTCCTACGCAGTGTTTTTTATTGCAATTTTACCTTGTGCTAATATTGTGGCAGACATTGGGAGATTGGTTTTTGAAAGTATCCTACCACTCTGGATGTCTAAAGGGCGATTTACATGGAACGACTGTCGCATGCGACAAGCTTGCGACAGATCCTCGACACAAATTGTTTTGTGTAAATGAAACCTACAACTCGCTTATGACTGTTGTTTACGTCACAAAAAAATGTCGTAGGATTTTAAAACATGTTTCAAAATCCTACGACAATCATAGGTATAGGCAGTGTTGAGTGTGACAAGAGTTGTGTGTGATGTTTGCATGACGTGAGCAGCTTGCCCTCCAGAAACCGCATGCGACAGTCATAAGCAAAAGTTGTACTGTCTAAATCGGCTTTGAGGCATTCACTTTTCAATTAATAAATTTGAACCTACTCCAAAAAAAGATTCTGTCCCATCTGAGACAAAAAGAAGTTAAATCACTGCATGTCCTGTTCAAGACAGAAAAAAGAAATGCTAAAACGATACCCTACCAGACCTCATGTACTGTAAAACCAGAAGAGCAGGATAATGAGAAGCTAGAACTAGAAGTATTACTAGTCACTGTTTTGGAAGTTGTTAGTTGCTGCATGCTGGGGATCCTGTGATAGACTAGCATTCCATCCAGGAGGGAGTAGTTATACTCCTAGTCACTTCATGTTGAGTATCCTGTGATGGACTAGCATCCCATCCAGGGAGGAGTGGTAATACCCCTAGTCACTTCATGCTGGGTATCCTATGATGGACTAGCATTCCATCCAGAGGGGAGTGGTAATACTCCTTAGCCTAGTCACTTTATGCTGGGTATCCTGTGATGGAATAGCATCCTATCCAGGGAGGAGTGGTAATACTCCTAGTCACTTCATGCTGGGTATCCTAGGATGGACTAGCATTCCATCCAGAGGGGAGTGGTAATACTCCTTAGCCTAGTCACTTCATGCTGGGTATCCAGGGGAGAGTAGTAGTACTCCCAGTCTCCTCATGCTGGGTATCCTGTGATGGACTAGCATTCCATCTAGAGGGAAGTAGTAATACTCCAAGTCACTTCACCCTGGGTTTTCAGTGTCATGGAACCAGAGATGTTGGAAAGGCAAGTACAATTGGAAGTATGATTCAAATGTACTGTCTTTGGAGAGGGAGGCTTGTTTGGTTCTTTCTTTGCTTCCAGTTCCTAAGCCTTCCTTGGTGAATCTCACCACAATATAACAGTATAATGAAACATGTGTATTACCACTTCTCAGGGTTAGGGGCTTTTCCGTGGTAAGAAAATGAAGTAAACATGAATAAATAAAATTATACTGAAATGGTTTAGAAGCCTTATTACAAACTACTCAATAAAGTAATGATTAAAATGAGAATAAAAATTACAATAAAATCAGAAGAATAAGAACAGACCGATTTTACTACAAACTAGAAGTGCCCAGAATATTCAATTGACTCCCTCATTTGTTCCTGTCTCCCAGGTTTTACCATCTTTGCATCCCATTTTCTCTTCGTTTCCTGCCTTTCTTTTCGCTCTTCCTATCCCTGGACTAGAGCCGGCACTAATTTGCTTTATTGTTTTCCAGTTATGCAAAAATATGTGTACAGACGAATGCGGAAGGAAAGATTCCTGTGAGGAAGTATGTCAGCCTTGTGTTTATTCCAAATTATGCATAATATTGTGGTTTAAGGAATTTATCAAACACGAGGAAGAGTTTGGTGAACCAGCCAACCACCCAATGCTATGAAAATGAAATAGATAATAATAAGTACACTATGAAATTCTCGGAAAAAATTTTCCAAGCCCCCAGCAGGAGTAGAACCCATGACCTTCCAATAACTGGTCTGGATGCTCTAACCACTGAGCTATGGGTGACTCATAGGGTGAGCAGGTCACAGGCTTGGGGTTATAAGTCTTTGGACTTCGCATCTTGTGAATACACTGGACACTGATCATATAAGCAAGACACTAAATTACCTGCATCTCGCAAGCACATTATAAGTGTCAAAAGGCCAATTAAAAGTGCAACTCGATAAGTCCCAACTTGTATATTTAATGCAAGTTAACAAACAGCAGACAAATAATGTCAGAAACCAGTCAAACTGGTTATTTTTCTCAAACATATTAAACACTTCATTTAAAAATAGCATGCAAAAAACTGTGAACTCTAGACAATCTTAAAACAGTTCTGCCAAAAATAAAAGGCAAGTTATTATATTATAACAAACAGTTCAGCTGATGACATTTTGCTAAGAGTGCATTGTTTTAACTTTCAACAGAAGTGGGTTGAAACAAAGATTCACAGCTGACCTTTTTTTTAACCAAGTTTGAGATGTTTGGAAATTTGAATAGAACACTTATTCAAGTGTTTGATATAGCTTCTGAAACCATGAATACCGTAAATAAATTTCTTTCCAGCATAGTCATAATGTGTGCAAAAATACCTTGGTATAAGGAGGCACCAGTTGTTCTTAAAGGTTGAGAGATCCTAGCTGTTAGTCTGAGCACTGACCACAAGCTCAGCAGTTAAAGAAACATGTCATTCATTTTGAAACTGCCTTTTATTTTGCATTGCCAGCATTCTAAAATATGTAAGTTCGAGTAAAGAAGACAAGAAACGAGTGCTTGATGCTCTTCAGTCTGTTGGCCTTCCACATGGAAAAGTAAGTACTTTTAATTACAGTAGAACCAGGTCAAGCGTACCCCCCTAGATTCTATTAATGAATCTATTATTTGAAAATTGAAGCCGTTAGTCGTTTCAAGTATTCAAATCAAAATTCGATTTCTAATTGGATTATTCGAACAATGCATGAAACCACAAAACCAGGAAGCCCGCCGGAAAAAAACCCTTTTCAACATATTCAGAGCGGAAATTCTTGATTTGTGTAAAAGCGGATTTTCCAAAAAGCATTCTCGTAGTTTGCAGCAGTCAACGCATACTGTCAGAGAGAAAATTTGCCATTTTCAACCAGGTACGGTGAAAATGGGTCCTGTCGGGTAAGTTAAATGATCACTAAATCAGTGGACATTTTACGTTTATACACTGGCGTTTATTCCGTTAGTTGTTAAAAAAATGAGAAAAAAAATTGGAAGCGTTTTATCATAATAAGCAGTTCTCTTTTTGAGGTATATGCAAATTAATTCAGCGAAAAGTATGCGAACTCACAGTGAAAGATGTTCATTTCAGTTGACCTTCGACAATGGCAATGACCTTCGGCACATGTGTTGCGCTATTTTTCGCGGTATAATGGACAGTCTGATGAGATATATACCGTACTTTTCATGCAACAAGGTGGGTAATGCTATTCATGAAAGATAGATTGGAATTTTCAGCCCGACTCATTTCAGCAAGCGCTTGACTTTGTGCTCTTGCCATGACCAAATTTGCATAATGGCTTTAATATATGAACGTGTCAACAACATGCGGGAACAGTTTGAACGAACGAGCTGTTTCAAATGTACTGTAGTTTGAATTTTACAGGCTAGTGCTTTTACTGTTAGCGCGGATCAATGTTCAAATTAAAAGCCAATAAGAATCGAATTTTAATTTGAACATTGATGCGCGCTAACAATGAATGAATGAATGCATTCTTTGAAACGACTAATGGGTTCAATTTTCAAATAATAGATCCATTAATAGAGTCTAGGGGGGTACGCTTGACCTGGTTCGACTGTAATATATATTATAGGATCCTGTATCGATAATGCATATTTGTAGTTTTTTAGTATTTTTCGATCGATTGTACATTTGAATAATAATTATAATTATTAATTATACATTTTGTATTTTAGACTCTTATCTATTCTGATACTCGCATATCTAGTCTTTGTATCTATGTAAATACGCAATTCAGCTTTCGGGCTGCCAAGTATCTTATCAATAAAGTATCTATCTGTAAGTATCTATCTACCAATAATTCCTGTTTTGTAGCAATCAACATTATTTTTGTTTCTGTTTCTCCTCTAAATGTCAGTACAAGGTTTAGACTGCTGTTTATGAGAATTATGTATTAAGTCTAATTAACAAATCGACAGCAGTTTTCTATGGTCTATACTCTTATAGACCATAAAATGACGTCAAACAATGTTCAAAACTCAAGTGGAACCACGAGCCGCAGGCGAGTGGTTTCACTGCCAAGTTTTGGACATTTTATGGCGTCATTTTATGGTCTCCAAGAGTATAGACCATAGAAAACTGCGGTCGATTTGTTTTTTACAATAAGATGGAAAAAGTATGAGCGGAATTGACTATTTTTTTCGTTGAGAAAGCGCGCGTGTTACATCTGACGTCATTTTTATTGTCTGTACTCTTATAGACAATAGCTACGAGCCAATCAGCGCGCGAGAATTTGGACAGTTATTGTAAAAATAGACTTTGTTTAGTGAGGATAACACTGAACAGTCTGATGACTGACAAGTCTGTGGCCAGTTGATCACAGATTGAAATGGGATTTGGTCTAATACTTTAAGAAGCAAGGTACTGAAGTAGTGGCCATCTTGTTTTAATTCCTAAACATGCACTAACCACATGTGGTGCCATGTGTGTAGTTGAATTTATTTTACATGTTAGTGATCTTTGTTTTAATTTTTTTCCAGAATGATAATGTTAGCCCAGACAAATTTAGTTTTGAAGAATTTTGGGCATTTTATAACCGACTGTGCGACAGAAAAGACATAGACACAATATTTGCTGAAATGTAAGTGATCATGATTGCTGTTATGTAAATACATATAGAAGAAAATATTTGGCTCTTGGTCATGGTGTCAGACTGAGTGCAGTGAGGTCCATGGCCATGACTGAGAGCCAAATATTTTTCCGTCCAGCCTGACCCAACTCAAGGAGTACATTTTTTTATTCATGTGATCGATTAAACTTTTTATATAGTTGATTGAGAAGGTTTGATTATGAGAACAAGCTATGGATTTGAAAAGTAAAATTCATAATTATAATAAATGCTTTTTTCCCATTCAAGTCAAACTTAATTACAGTAGTGTTATGAGCGACAAAATTGTTTCAAATTGTTTTGCGCATTAGGCCATCTGCATCTCTAGCAGTGCCATACAGCGTTTTTGATCCTGCTCATCCTCATGTGTACAGCCCCCATACAGGGATTTTCTCAATAGCTTTGCAATGAAAGCGCATGTAGGACCACATGGGTCAAATAGTAAATTTATGTTTGTGGAAGATTTAGAACCATGCAGGAGGAATGCGAGATTGACATTTGCTTATCATGATGTCACCTTTTAAAAACGATAGTGTAGACATTTCTATTAGCCCGGAGATACATAGTACAATGGAATACTGATTTTTTTAACCTCCTAGAAAAACTGAATTTGGTTCGAAAAATTGCGGAAAATTGAGGCTTAGAACAAACAAGATTCCACTGTATATGTAGTCCCTCAACTTTGGTTAAAAAGATAAACTTTAACATTCAAACTTTAACTGTTATTTTCCTTAGCGGTGCAAAGAAAAAGCCATACCTGACCGTTGACCAACTTGTCGACTTTCTAAACGATAAACAAAGAGATCCACGTCTGAATGAAATCCTCTATCCCTACTGCACCAGTGAAAAGGCCCAAGCTATCATTGACAAGTATGAACCAAATAAAGACTTTGCAAAGAAAGGTAGGATGTTCATGCTGTATGACTAACATAGTAAAAGAACAGTGCTAGCTACTATTAATATTTAGCAGATGCATTTTTCGCTGCTTCTCTTGATGTTTGTAACAAGGGAACTTTAGATTTGTGTTTGGTTCACCAGAGGGTATGATATATGTGGCAAAATTTTTTTTACAATGTCTGTCAAAATTTCCACACACTGTTTGGCTCAATTAGCTGTTGTCTGTAAGAGTACAGACAATAAAGATGTCAGATGTACATGTAACAAGTGCGCTTTCTCATCAGAAAATAAATTAAAGCCAATTCTGCTTGTATATTTCCCAATTCATTGTAAAAGAAAAATTGACAGCAGTTTTCTATTATCTATACTCCTATAGACCATAAAATTACTTCATAAAATGTTCAAAACTTGGCAATGAAACCATAAGAAGCTACTTTAGTTTTGAACATTTTATGATGTCATTTTACGGTTTTTAAGAGTATTAATCATATAAAATGGTCGTCGATTTGTTAAATGTAACTTTCTGATAGGTAAAGTACTGTCCTTACATGGTAAATATATGTGTCAAAAGTGTCGGTATTATTTAATATTTAAAAAACAAACAACAAATGAAGAAAGTAAATTAAATAGTAATAAGTAATAATCTTAGGAAGAGCTTCATGTTGTTAATTATTATTCTGCTAAACATTTCTTTCAGGTCACTTTTCTGTGCAGGGTCTAACAAGGTATCTTATGAGTGATGACAACTTTATTATCAACCACGATCGCTTGTCTCTTCACCAAGACATGTTACATCCCTTATCACATTATTTTATCAATTCATCACACAACACGTATCTAACAGGTAAGTGTCACATTATTGAGTACTTAGTAAACGTAATTAATTTGTTTACTCATTGAGCACAAAGGAGCTCAGTAGCTTGTTTACAAAGAATCAATGATTTCCATTTCAAATTGGAAGTGTGTCTTAAAATAATATTATTGATATTCTTGTGTACAGATTAACTATTAAAAAGAATCTTTAGCTTAGGATGACCAGATGGAAATGGATTCTTATTTTGATAAAGTTGCTTTAAGACTCCTCCCTTGTTTCTTTTATAAAACTGGTTAAAACCAGTTGCTGCTCATTCTTCATGTGAAAATTCACTTGAATCATCCCCATGGTGGTTTGAAGCAATTCGTGTATTCACAGGAAAGGTTTTAATTAATTTAATAAAAAGAAAAACAAGAAAATTCCCACAATCATCCTTTATTGAAGTAGGTGATAAATTTGACTGGTCAACAACTATTACTGGAAACTACTTATCAGGGTACCTCCTGCTTGCAAGAAAAGCCAGTTCAGTTCACTTGTGTTTACTTGGGTGTATGAATAGGCCAAATTCCTACCAACACCATACCATTACACTTGAACACTCTATTTCCAGAAGAAATTATAATTAACATATAATTTAATAGAGAGATTTAGAATGGCTTTCACATCAAATGACAGACGTGAGATTCGCATTTATGTTTTCTTGAAAAAAAAAAAAAAGGAATATTGAGAACGGTGCAAATTAACTGATTATTCTGGCCTCTGATGCTAATGTAAAACTACTGAATTTTACTGAGAAACTGAAAACAGCGAGCGGCAGATCTAGGATAAACATGCTCGTGTGGTCATTGCTGCTGTTTCCCATTTGCTGTAAACATGGCTGATATTATGTTCTGTGTAAAATGCATAGGATTGTTCAAGAATTTAGGTCTCTCTGCAGGTATGCATGGCTTATATATGTTGTTTGTTTGTTTTTCCCATCTTTATCAGGCCATCAGCTTACAGGAAGATCTTCAGTAGAAATGTACAGGCAGGCGTTATTGGCCGGGTGCCGATGCATAGAACTTGACTGTTGGGATGGAAGAACAGAGGAACAAGAACCTGTTATTACACATGGAATGACACTCTGTACAGAAATTTCATTTAAGGTTGAACAACTTATTTGGTAGATTTTTATTAAAATTAGTTATTTCAATAAATTGCACCTTTTCTAGCCTCTATTTTCACTGGACCTAAAGGGTCTTAGTTTCTTAAGAAACTGTGGTTTTGCATCGGTGGGGAGTAGAAAAGAATGTTTGGTTTATCAACAGAGTTGATAACTAAAGGTAAATTGGAAATAATGTGATGGAATATGTTAAGCCTGGTGAATACATGAGAGTGATGTATTAATCAGTAAATGACACAGGCATACCCGTAAAAAAAATCTGAGTGCTTCTATTATGTTTAGGACTAGGAGCATTGTCTTGTTGTCCGTTCTTCTCTCGACTAATAATGTTGGATGTTGCAAATTGTGCAGGCCACCCCCCCTCTCTGGTGCTGAAATTGACTTCACCAATCTTAACCTAAGCAATTGAAGGGCTTGGAGCATAACTGAGTTAGGTCAAATTTCACCGTCTCAGTATTTTGGCCTTTTTTTTATTGAAAACTTAGTGTAAACCAGAGAAAAAAGCACAGCAATGTTCTCTGACAAAATTGAAAGCCACATGCAAAACTCAGACACTTTTGAACAAAATGAAAAATCAGCCTAAAATTTGACACACATGTAAGGCAGTTATCCTCTCAGCCCTTCAATTTTAATTTGCTGTCACTCCTGCGGTATACTGACAAAATTCTCACACCTGTTTGATGAACATACCATGTATTTTTTTGTCTTTTTGTAACAGGATGTTATAGAAGCTATTGCAGATTGTGCATTCAAGACATCAGAGTACCCAGTTATTCTTTCCTTTGAGAATCACTGCAGGTAAATGTTTTTGTTCAGTATGCCAACATACAGCACCATTATAATTTGCTAAGACATTGTAATAAATAAATTAATAATAAAATTATTTTTTACATTTAATTATATGTTTCTGTGGAAGCACAGTTGTGCAATGGTTAGCTTGTTGGGTCAGTGGCTCAAGTCCTAGACTCCTCTTTTGTTTCGCCTTGTTAAATAAAGAAGTTTGCTCCACATCATCGTAAAGGCGAGGGCAACCACACATGTGTTTCTTTGCCCTGATGCATTGAGTTCTTCAAAGAAATAAATACGATCTACAACTCTTCCATTCATATATCATATCACCTTTTTTTCAGTCCAAAGCAGCAAGCTAAGATGGCAGCATACTGTGTCAGTATCTTTGGGGACATGCTCCTTGATAAACCCTTGGATGATTACCCGGTGAGTCACCTTTTTTTGCAACAATTATTATTCACTTCACGTGTCTCATTGAGAATGGGGAGTTTGTCAGGGAATTATCTGACAGAAATCTGATGGTGTGTGTGCTGAATGAAGGTGATTATCCTGTACAAGTGCCTTCATTGTCAACATCTGTGTGGGTACAGAAAGGACTAATGAGGTTTATGTTAGAGGATGGAGCAGGAGAACAGGTGTCTGATTGTTCAAGACTGGAGGAGACTGTTGACTCTGGCCTTGTTTGTGGGGTTATAGCCTTTGTAACAGCACATCACCAATCTTGGGGTTCAGGGGTCCCATAATATCCTATATAATATCCTATGTTCTTAAGAAAGTTTATTTATACGGGATAGGTCCAAACCCTCACCCTTTTATATACCATTTTTGACAGGGGAAAGGTAACACTTTCACGTACCTACAGTAGAAACACTGTCTTTTCTCGTTGGGTCTGTTGAAAATGACAGTTTTCCCTACCCTCTCCTATACTTCGGCTCGTGAAATTCCTGAACCCTTTAATTTACATCCATCCTGGAAAAGGTACCCCTTTTGGGCGGAGCCTCCCCTTATAGTCCATTACAGGGAATACCCTTGCGAGTGACCATCAACACTCCCAGTCCCTTCATAATAGTATTAAAAATTTATATAGCGCGACTTTCCATAAAATGATCAAGTGCGAGCTGTACATCATAGGAAATAAGACTAATCCTAAAAGACATACATTTACAATGGTTTTAACAAAACAAGTTAAAATAAGTAAAAGATAAAATCAATAATATTCAATAGAAACCAACTTGACTTCAATAAAAAGCTAACTTAAAATAATGTGTCTTAAAAGCTGTTTAAAATGATCAACTTTTGCCTCATTCCGTACTTCTAATGGCAGTCCATTCCATATCCTCGGTGCTGCCACTGCAGATGCCCAATCTCCTGAATACTTTTTTGTTATACCTGTAGATGCTAATAACAAAATACTGTCATTTGATCGAAGGCTGTAGCTGGATTTTTCCTTGACATGTGAAATGTGAATGATTATACACTGTACATGTAGGCTAGAAAGTGGCTTTGAGTTTACCTTGTGGTTGCTTGCTCTTATGTTGACAGCTAGAGGAAGGAAAGAGTCTTCCACCCCCAAAAGCACTGCTGAGAAAAATAGTGATTAAGAACAAGAAAAAGGCAACAAAACGTGAAGAAGGTAAGGTGGAGTGTACTCAAAATGGTAAAATAGTTCATTTTGTTTTAAATTTCTTATGCAAAATTGTTTTTCATTTTTATATCTCTATTTCTTCTGTGAATGTTGTGTGTCTCCAAAGTAATGTGAAAACAAATCCACACTTTTGAATACATGTAACTGTTTATACATACTTACATGTTTTCCTACAAAATTCAAATGAATCAGACTTTGTTTAGGGCACTTTCTTTGCAGGCTGTAGTATTCATCAAGTTCTCTCTTGTACTATTGGTAGACCCGTTTTAGCCACTAGCACAGAACAAATTCACATTTGAGATTATTACAGTTGGTTTTTTTTATATAAGAGGGTTGCTAAGGCTGATGCCTAAGAGGAGCCTATTAAGCACCTAACATTATTTTCACAGATTCGGCTCCTAACTTCTTGGCTTTTGGCCTTGTGGGCTCCTTTAAATTTTCTTCACAACGGCCTTGTTTGCTACTTTAGAAGGAGCATCGCTTACTACCTGTCAGTCTGCTATCCAGACCTTTTGGCAATGTCAGTTTTGTTGTTATAATTTTGTCAGGTGGTGATGTAGACAAGTCTGCAGCAGATAGCAGTGGTGCTCCTGTGGTCAATCCTGATGGAAAAGTGGAAATGCTTGATGGTGAAATACCCACTGAAAATGGAAATAATAACATTGCAGATGCTGACAAAGTGAGTTGTGTTGAATATATCTACTATTCATCCAATGCTTTGGAGTTGTAGGAAGTCGAATTTAAATCTCATGACTGGCTTGATTTCTTGGTATTAACAACTGCATCAAGTTGAGTGGAGGATAGGTGCCTGAGAAGTCCTGAGGCCTCCACTGTGACCAGCCAGTCCCTAGACAGTAACACACTCCCACGGCTGGCAATCCCCACAACCCAGCCATGAGCCACCATGCATAGTCATCCAGGCACCTGTCACACTATGTTAACAGTGGAAGAGGAAAGGGTGGAGGGGGGACAGACTGTTCAGTAATAGTGTAAGTGTTAGTGTCATGGGATATTTGACCTTTCTTGTTAAAAGTGGTGAAACAAGGCCTTTGCTTAGCTACAAAATAATTCTAAAACAATAAGAGGAATGAAATCAACTCAGTTCTTTAAAGGAACAACTCATGATCTGTTCAAGCGCATTTTGGAAACAAAAATGCGAGTACTTGAAAAACATTAGCCTAACCTTTTTCAAGTTTATATCCATAATTTCTGATCTACTCTGTCTCTTGCCAGAGGCACTTATTGACAGTTTTACTGCACTGTGGTGATACTTTATAACAAAACTAGACAATAGTTAGTTTTTGTTTATGTTGACAGACAAACATTTTTGGGTTTTGAAATGGCATCAAATTTGCATGATACATTCTCCATTAATTTGTTGTATTTTTTGGTAACAAACACAGGATGAAGATGAGGTAGCCCCAGAGACAGAACTGTCTGCTCTTGTTAATTACATCCAACCTGTTCACTTTAAAGGCTTTGATGCTTGTGAGAGTATGTATGCCTGCATAGAAAAGAAAGTTTCCCACTTCTCTTACTTTTGTTAGACGCTTAAATATTTTGTACTGCAAACCCTTGGACACCCATTAGTGACCATAGGATCAAAACAATTTTCCCTTGAAGTAAATAAATAAGTAAATATATAATGAATTGAATGAATGAATGAATGAATGAGTGAGTGAGTGAGTGAGTGAGTGAGTGAGTGAGTGAGTGAGTGAGTGAGTGAGTGAGTGAGTGAGTGAGTGAGTGAGTGAGTGAGTGAGTGAGTGAGTGAGTGAGTGAGTGAGTGAGTGAGTGAGTGAGTGAGTGAGTGAGTGAGTGAGTGAGTGAGTGAGTGAGTGAGTGAGTGAGTGAGTGAGTGAGTGAGTGAGTGAGTGAGTGAGTGAGTGAGTGAGTGAGTGAATGAGTGAGTGAGTGAGAGTGAATGAAGGAATGAATAAATGAATGAGTGAGTGAATGAGTGAGTGAGTGAGTGAGTGACAGTGAATGAATGAATGAATGAGTGAGTGAGTGAGTGAGTGAGTGAGAGTGAATGAATGAATGAGTGAGTGAGTGAGTGAGGGTGAATGAATGAATGAGTGAGTGAGTGAGTGAGTGAGTGAGAGTGAATGAATGAATGAGTGAGTGAGTGAGTGAGAGTGAATGAATGAATGAATGAGTGAGTGAGTGAGTGAGTGAGTGAGTGAGAGTGAATGAATGAATGAGTGAGTGAGTGAGTGAGAGTGAATGAATGAATGAGTGAGTGAGTGAGTGAGTGAGTGAGAGTGAATGAATGAATGAGTGAGTGAGTAAGTGAGTGAGAGTGAATGAATGAATGAATGAATGAGTGAGTGAGTGAGAGTGAATGAATGAATGAGTGAGTGAGTGAGTGAGTGAGTGAGTGAGTGAGTGAGAGTGAATGAATGAATGAGTGAGTGAGTGAGTGAGAGTGAATGAATGAATGAATGAATGAGTGAGTGAGTGAGTGAGTGAGAGTGAATGAATGAATGAATGAGTGAGTGAGTGAGTGAGTGAGTGAGAGTGAATGAATGAATGAATGAATGAATGAATGAGTGAGTGAGTGAGAGAATGAATGAATGAATGAATGAGTGAGTGAGTGAGAGTGAATGAATGAATGGGTGAGTGAGTGAGTGAATGAATGAATGAATGAGTGAGTGAGTGAGTGAGTGAGAGTGAATGAATGAATGGGTGAGTGAGTGAGAGTGAATGAATGAATGAATGAGTGAGTGAGTGAGAGTGAATGAATGAATGGGTGAGTGAGTGAGAGTGAATGAATGAATGAATGAGTGAGTGAGTGAGTGAGTGAGTGAGTGAGAGTGAATGAATGAATGAATAAATGAGTGAGTGAGTGAGTGAGTGAGAGCTGATGAATGAATGAATGAATGAATGAGTGAGTGAGTGAGTGAGTGAGTGAGAGTGAATGAATGAATGAGTGAGTGAGTGAGTGAGTGAGTGAGAGTGAATGAATGAATGAATGAATGAGTGAGTGAGTGAGAGTGAATGAATGAATGAATGAATGCATGAATGAATGAACGAATGAGTAAGTGAGTGAGTGAGTGAGAGTGAATGAATGAATGCATGAACGAATGAACGAATGAATGAATGAATGAATGAATGAATGAATGAATGAACGAATGAGTGAGTGAGTGAGTGAGTGAGTGAGAGTGAATGAAGGAAGGAATGAACGAACGAATGAACGACTGAACGAAACGAATGAATGAATGAAAAGAAACAAAATTTAATGGGAATTTCAGTGGCTGCCACAGAGTGGCTCTTTCATCCAATGTTTCCAGGTCAAATTGGAATTTGGAAATGTTGGTTTTTGAAGGGGGAGGAAAACCAGAGTAGCTGAAGAAAAACCCTCAGAGCAGGGATGAGAACCAACAGCAAACTCAACCCACATATGGTGTCAACACCGGGAATCGAACCCGGGCCACACTGTTGATGAGGCGAGTGCTCTAACCACTGCGCCATCCCTGCTCCCCCACTATCGCCATCCCTGCTTCTCAAGTATTGTCACTTTGATCAAACATACAGGTCTAGACAACAAAGGAAATAGTTCCAAAGTATAAAACGTTGTGATGTTTAAACAATTTCCTTCAAAGTTTAGTACCTTAAGAAATGTGTGCAGAACAGAGAAGAGAATAGTTTGTTATTTTTATTTGAAAAATTAAGGGGCTTATTTTGAAGGGTTTTTGCATGCGTGTTTGGCAGTGGAACTGATTTTTATGTTTGAGTTATCATTGAGTCACTTAGAAGTGAGTTTTGTGGAAGTCTTCTGTCGGCAGAATCTCTATTAACAAATTAAACCAGTGTATGGGGGGAGGGGGGAGGTAAACAATGACACCCCCCCCCCCCCCCCCGTCAGTTAAATAATTTTTCACCTTCCCTGCACCGTTCTCCTTCCAAGTTTACCAGCTCATGAAATAATAGCAACTGTCAACAACTGCTTTCATAAGTGACTAGTCATCTCCGTTAATTAACTATCTTAGAAATCCTGTTTGAGTACATAACACTCTTTGTTCTCCACAGAGCTCAGCAGAAGCTTTGAGATGTCATCATTTGTGGAAACTGGGGCTACGGCTATTCTAAAAGAAAGTCCGGTAGAATTTGTCAAGTATCCTTAAACTGCAAGGGAAAGAGAAAAAAAAATCACACACCAGTCATACAATAAGTCTTGTCATACATAATTAAATAAGGCTTTTGACAATTTGTAATTAGAGGCACTGACAGATAGTTTGCAGTAGCCACTAACATAACAAAAAAAAAACCACAAAAAAAACATTCATTTCAATGCTCGTGAGCCGTGAAAGTAAAAGATTTCAAAAAAGAGGATTGCGAAGTTAAAGTGAAAATTCAAATTTTTATTTTTGTTTGCTAACAAGGTTCTTTCTGGTGGGGTACTAAAACGTTAGCCAACTGGCTTGTTAATCATTATGTGCATGCATCAGAGAGGCTCACTGACACAACACTTTGCTACTTGTGCTGCAGTTTTTAAACATCTTATTGCCAATGCGGGAGTGTTTGTGCAGAGGAGGGAAGGGGTCTTAGGCATTCACAATATTATTTTGACTGAGGTTATGAGGCTATCAGAGCTTAAAACACTCTTTTAGAGCAAAATATGAGGTGTGGAGAAAAATGGGGTGGGAGGGGTTGGTTGGGGGGGGGGGGGTGGGGGGCTGGGGGTGTCTTTGTGTTGTTGTGGAGGGTCACAGCTTGCTTGGTGTGGTACACCCCCACCAAAAAATTCTGAGCAGTACCCCCCCCCCCCCCCCCCTTTCCAGCCTGGGACCCCATCTTGTTGTTATTGGGTAGTGAGGGATTGCTAATGCTGAGGTTCCAGTCATGGTAGGTGCATTTATATGTATGTCTTCCTTAACTGCAAATAGTTATAATAAGCGTCAACTTAGCAGAATTTATCCCAAGGGAACTCGAGTTGGCTCTGAAAATTACATGCCCCAGGTGAGAGAGAGATTCCATTGTTATAATAAATGGAGGAACTGTTGGTGCTCTTAAATACACTTTAAAATCAAAACATTATTTTGAAATCCTACAAATTCTATTTATGGAATGTAAACCACTTTCGTAGTGGTTTTTAAAACCAGTGAGATTTCATTGCTTTAAAAATTTAAGTTGAATATTTTCCTGGTATTTTGCCCAATAGATTATCATTTAAAAATGGCTTTAAAATGAACATAGACTTTATCTTGCTGGTAAACAGTGTGATGTAGTACAAAATGAGTTTTCTTTTTTTCATTCCACAGATTTTTTGGAATGCAGGATGCCAGTTGGTTGCTCTCAATTATCAAACACTAGGTATTGGAATATCCCCTTCAACTTTAGAAGCTGATAAGGTTGGGTCAATTCAAGGGGATCTTGTGAATCAAAAGACTGTACTCCGTTTGATTTAACTTTCATGTCTATTTCCCTAGCTAGTCACTAAATGAGAACTACAGTCGAACCTCCCGTAAGCGACCACCCATAATGTCAAGGATATGTGGTCGCTTACGGGAGGTGGTCACTTACCAGAGGTCAGATCACAGGGGGTCTCAATTTTGGGTAATTTATATATGGTAATTGTGGAGACCAAACCAAACGGTAAACTGCATTTTTGCAATGTTACATTTTAAGTGTAAAACATCTACAACTTTCGCGTTTGTTTGTTTGTTTGTGTGTTACATAATCCAGTTGCCATTGTTTATCGCCACAATTTTTCTGTTGCATATGTAATACAAGGTTGAGAAAGTCATCACCGGTCATGCATATTTGCATGCTATTTACAAGATAAGAGAGTTGCTTTCCTACAAGGGATTCAACCTGATTAAAGTTTATTTCATTGTACACTATAGTGTATGTGTATGTTATCAATTGTTTCAATGGTAAGCTATTTCAGGAGACACTTCTGGTAGCTTCAGCTGTGAGATTTTAATATGGTGTCCACTGTAATGATGTGGGCCCATATGTTACAGCGACACATTTTGCAATTCCCCCCCGTGAGAGATACAGCAGATTGTGTGTCAAGTGGTCCCCTACGGGAGGTTAAAAGCAGTTAAAAATTTTAAACAATCATCTCTAAAAGTGGTCGCTTATGAGAGGTGGTCGCCTATGAAGGGTTCCATCTATAGTGATTTGACATGAAAACTTTTGGTATTTTGGAAAAGTGGTCGCTAATGAGAGGTGGTTGCTTACGAGAGGTGGTCGCAAAGGGAGGTTCGACTGTAATTACCACAGAGAATTAATGTAGACTCACACACCCAACGACAGAGTCACTTGGCTTTTTTGCAAATTATTATTAGAGAGAGTGAGAGTTAGATGTGTGGCAAATGGCAGAAGTGACTACGTGACTACCATGTTTATCCTACATTTGCTGCTCCCTGTTTTCAGTTTTGCAGTAAAATTGAGAAATTGAGTAGTGTTGCGTTTGCATCAAAGGCCAGAATTAGTTCACACAATTCTCATCTATATACTCGTTTTTTCAAGAAAACATAAACACGAATTTCACGTTTGCTGTTTGAAGTAAGAGTGAGTCTAAATCTCTCCATTATTTTTCTTCTGTTTTCCCCATTTACCCTCCCCCAGCTGTTGGGGTTTCTTAAAAGTCTTCTCAGATGCACACAGTAAGACTTGCAAGTGATGTGTGTATAATTTGTACATTGTCAGTTAAAATTGTCTTTATCATCAGTTTTTCCAATGCTTTTTTCTTTAGACTTAGCCATGATGTTGAATCAAGGAATATTTGAATACAATGGTCGTTGTGGGTAAGTGGGTACTTTTTGCTTGATAAAACAGCTTGATTGTTCATTCAAAATTAATTTGTCAGTGTCTTTTTTAAATGTGCAAAACACACTTGGCAAGACATGACTGGATACTGAAATAAAAATATCCTCAATTTTTTCTTCTGTGAAGTGTACTTCACAGAAGAAATTTAATGAAGTAGGTGAAAAAGGGGAAAAAGATACTTGGACAACAAGAAAAGGATAGCGAAAAGGTTTCTGACACATGGTTCCAACCAAGGTCACTGGCCTTTTTTTATCACTTTATTTCTTGGTTGTGTGAGGCTTGTTGGGCCTCTAGCAATAAATGCTAATCCTCTGAGCAATCAGATTGGAATTTGGAAATGATGGTTTCTAAGGTTACCTGGTACCTTCAGAGGTGTCTCGCGTCCAAGCGATGTAGCGCGCCTGGTTTAAACTATAGTTACCTGAACCCTTATATCAAATTAAAGCTTATAGAGCTGGCTATCCAACTAAACCAAGAATTTTGAAATAAAATGAATTGCCAAGTTTTAGCGCTTTTTTCTTGAATAAATTTTTTTCACTTGGAGGATCCACTTCAAAGAGCTAAAACTCATAAGGAATTTGTTCGTTTGCCCTCAAATTTGGACAGTAGCTAGGTTAACATATAAACAACAAAAATGTGTCTGCGAATTTTTTCTTTCCAAATATTTTTTCTCCGAGAGCGATTTTTGTACGATTACTCGACATTTTTTTCATCCTATTTCGAAAATGCTTTATAACTTTTCACTGCGATTGAATATGGCAAAACGCAGACACATTTTTTTAGCGCTTTGGGTCCGGAAACTGAGGAGCAAATTAAATTAGCAAAAAACAAAATTCACTTTGACTTGTAGCTTTAAAAAGGTGATTCGGACGCTCGCAATTAGAGGTCGTGAAAAATTCAGCAATTCATTTTATTTCAAAATTCTTGGTATGGTTTGATAGCCAGCTCTATAAGCTTTAATTTGATATAGGGGTTTAGGTATCTACAGTTTAAACTGGACGCGCTACATCGCTTAAATGGGAGACACCTCTGAAGGTCCCGGGTAACCTTAAGGAGAGGGGAAAACTGGAACACCCAGAGAGAAACCTTGGAGCAAGGATGAGAACAAACAACAACTCAACCCACATGACGCCGAATCCGGGAATCGAACCTGTGTGCATTTGTGGGAGACAAGTGCTCTCACCACTGCACCATCCCTGCTCCCCTGAAGGCAGTTACTAATGCACTATGCCACCGAGTTACACGATTACTATTTACAGTTACATATCCTGCAATACCACTTAAATCTAGCAAACCAGGCCATAAGAGGCAGAGTTCATGCTAACATTCATTGTACTAGCTTAACCCCCCAAAACATTATCGTTGTCGTTGCACTGGGGTTTAAACTGTTTCTTTTTTTGCTCCTCAACACTTGCAGGTACATACTGAAACCTAGTTTCATGTGCCGTGCTGATAAATCATTTGACCCGTTTGCTGAGTCGACGGTTGATGGGATTATTGCTGGTGCAGTGTCAGTCAAGGTATGTCATGCATAAAGCAGCTGTAAACACTGGTGTATGATTAACAGAACAATTTCCACTTCCGTGCTCTCAAACCAAATTCAAAGTAAGTTAATGCTAACTAATCACAAAACAATGCATATTTGAACCGATCAGGACTCAAATCAAATAAATATAATAATATCAATCAATCAATCAATCAATCAATCAATCAATCAATCAATCAATTTATTTATGTGTCAATGCATTTAGTGCAGACCACTAACTGGGGGCACTCTCCAGATCTAGTTGGATTTGGAATTCTCTGTGAGTTGGTTAACAGAGTGGCGTGAGACTATTACGGAGTGTACTAGAGGAAACTCATTGCAAATTTGAAATTACTTCGGACCCTTCATGAAAACTGCTCCAGTAGCTCTAGTTGTAACATGACTGAATGCAGTGAAGATTTTTGCCTTTAGAGGTTAAGAGAGAGGCAGTCTGGAAAATCACATACCAGTATTTTGTTCTGAAACATTGGCTTTACAAGGCTTTTTTTTTTACTTTCCCATCTCTGAGAAATGTGGCATTTGAAGTACATTAAGATTTTTATATGTGTTCTTTTTAGGTTATCTCAGGCCAGTGGCTTTCAGACAAGAAGGTTGGAACTTATGTTGAAGTAGACATGTACGGTTTGCCTGCAGACACCGTCAGAAGAAAGTACAAAACTAAAGTAGTGCCGAATAACACCATCAATCCAGTCTATGACGAAGAGGCTTTTGAGTTCAAAAAGGTACACCAGTTAAGGCTAACTGTTGCAGTATCTGCAGTTTATACAGCTGTTTCGACAAAGGTTGTCCAAAAAAGCGTAAAAGCGTACGCGACAATGCCGAAAGGTAGTCCGGGAAATACCCAACAAATTCAATAAAAGCTCAGAATCCATATTACCCGCCATCTCAAGTCTTTGCTGTACGATCGAGGCATTATGGATTCTGAGCTTTTATTGAAATTTATTGGGTATTTTCCAGACTACCTTTCAGCATTGTCGCATACGCTCTTTTGGACAACCTTTGTTGAAACAGCTGTATATGAGCTAGGCTATGAAATTCCTATATTTAGTGCAAAAAGATGTGCTTATATACATGTAAATGTCCCAATGGGCTGTAATATGCCCATTACGTTCAGTGTGTCAAAGTGACAGGCATGGAAGCCTCCTTTAGTTTATACCCAGTCAATTCCCTTGTGGAGATACCTTCCAAGCTTTATGACTGTTCTGGTGTCCGTGATAGTCTATTTATGTAAGATGTGACTTAAAATTTCTCATATAAAAAAAAAGTAATGGTCCTACTGCCTTTAATGTACCCTCTTACATTCAATATGCCCAGATAATTCTCAAGCTAATTTCTCAAAACTTAAGCAAGAACAATTGAAATTTTGAGGTTAGGAGTGTCAACAGGTTAATAATGGTTGTCTTTCAGGTAGTTCTTCCCAGTTTAGCAGTTCTTAGAATAGCAGTTTATGAGGAAAGTGGTAAACTCATTGGCCAAAGAATTCTACCAGTTGATGGTCTAAGTCCAGGTGAGTTTCACTTATTAACCCTTTATCCCCACAAATTCAACTTTTAATCACACCAAGTGTTTCTAACTTTGGAGTCTAAAGTGCGTCTATTTTACTGTACCTTGAGTAAGTATGTGATTGTAACATTGATAAAGCACATTATTATTGGCAGGTTATCGTCATATCAAGCTCCGCAATGATTCAAATCAGCCCCTTTGTTTACCGACACTGTTTGTCCACATTGTTACCAAGGACTATGTTCCATCAGGCTTTGAAGGTTTGTCCTTAAATTGAGTTGGATGTTTAGGAGATTTTAGTCGTAGATGTGTTTTATCTCTATCTTTTTTCTGAGGCTTATGCAATCTCGTACCCAGAGTCCTCAGGCTCTTTAGCCAGCAGTTGGTCGCCTGGAGAGACTCTAGGGTACTGGAATTTTATTACCGCAGGATTTCTGCGGTAAAACAATGGAAGCCGTTACGTGGCAGCCAAAAGGCAGAGTCTCTCCTGGCGCCTACCCACTGACCAAAAAGCCTGAGGACTCTGGGTAGGAGATTGAGGCTTATGTCATTATAATAGTATGGACCTGGTAAATTGACTTTCCTGATCACAAGTGTCCCTGAAGTTTAGTAGAAACACTCGGACACCCCATTGTGTGGGGAAGCTTATGAGTTTGACTCAAGGTCCATTCTTGTGACACACAGAATAAAGTGCATTGTGTTGCTTAATTTGCAACCATGCAATTTTAAAATACTGTTTTGTGCCCATTATAAATTATTCAGAGCTATTTGGCAATCAAAAGGCAAATGTAACCATGACAATTTATTAGCAAAGTTGTTAGTGAATAAACATGGTTTAATGTTCTGAACAACTGGAAGGACACTATTTATGTGGGAGAAAAGGTTGGGGACTAGCAAAGTGTTGTCCAGGACCTGAGTGCTGCCTGCCAGATGCAAGGCCAGTTGACGGGGCTAGGCTAGTGGCAACAAGTGGCATGGAAGACCGTGTGGCAGCATGTCGCCCTGCCAAGCTCCTTGAAGGTAGATGAGCGAGGGAGAAGTAGACGTGGCCACTGTTGCTCACCTAAGCTAACTGAACCTGGCCCTGGCATCACTTCAGTGTGAGACTGAAGGGTTGGTGCTAGCAACACTTGTCCCCTCAACCATTTGATAAAGAGCCAACCATTAGCTGCAAATTTTTGACTAAAAAAAAATCTTTTTGTCAACAGATTTTGCAGCTGCACTCTGTGACCCCATTGCGTATCATCAAGAAGTCGAGAAGAGACAGCAACAGTTAAATGCCTTGTTAGATGAAGAAGACATGGAAGATGTAGGTTTTTAATTCTTTCACTGGCATAACGAAAGTGGTACATACTGTTGTAGGGCAGGTATATTGGAAAAACCTCCCTCGATCCTTCATGTATTTTTATGTTATCTTGTTTCTTTCAGGATACGTTTGAGTCTGAGAAGGTTCAAGAAGATGGTGCAAAACCTGTAAACACAGCAAAACAAGGAAACAGTTTGCCAGGAAAAGAAATGAAGCAAAGGCAAAAGTCGATAAAAAGAAATGACACAAACAGTGAGTCCTTAACCCTTTCCTTCCTCAAATTTTTTTACCCTTTTTTCCAAACTCGTAAAGACAAACTCAGTGTCCACCAATGATATACCATTTGAAAAGTCTTGTTGAGCACAGTTGAAAATTCAGATCAAAATCTGGAAAGGAAATCTGGCAAAGACTTAAACAGGCTTGAAATGCCAAAAATAAAATAGTTAAGAAACACCCCATTTTCAGACATATTTGCACCCCTAAAATATAGCTAATTATTTTGCACCTTTCATTTAACAGGATTGCATGATCTGTCTTACAGAGCAAATGTACGAAACAAACAAACAAACAAACAAACAAACAAACAAACAAACAAAAAAGAGTCAAACATTTAAGGGGTGGTCAACTAGATCAAACATGTTGGTGAAATAAACTGATCTTTTATAACCATTTTTTGGGGAAAAATTCATTGAAACAGACAAAGTTTAATAATTTTATGTTTTTACATAAGTTGCTATAGAAATGAACGGGGTTAACGTAATAATCAAACACCAAAACATGCTGGAAAATATAATATCTGGCCTTGCAGATGCTTTATTTTGATAGGAGGATATTTTGCAAAATTTCCCACAGAGAGGTTATCTTGGATTTTTGACTTGAGAAAATGGAAAAGTGTCATTTTGTTAAATATTAATTGCAAGCAATATTTTGTTTAAACCTTGTAGCTTCACTTACAGCAGAAATCAATCCTTTGAATCAAAGACGTGGGTCAGACTTCATGTTCAGAGAATCCATCAGAAGAGAGAGTTCCCGTGACAGCATCTCCGGGCTGAAAAATAGCCCTCACCCCATAACTGCTCGGTCCCTGTCACTTCAGGCTCCTCCTGTGATGGAAAGAGGGCCTTTTGCTAGGAGATCGAGGAGCACCAAGAAGCGTGAAGGCAAGACGCACTCTCTTATCTGTTTTAATGCTGAAGGTAGGTACCTGGAGGATCTCATGTGGGTATAGGGCCTGATTTTAGAGCCTTTAGTGGATAGGTTCTGTGACAGGTATACTTTTAAGGAACCCATGCCAGTTCTGAAAAAAAAAATTGGTGTTTAATTTTAAAGGCAAAGTAATACAGGCAACATTTTCTTGCAACATGTTGCGCAACATTGTTGCACTGCAAGTTGTGATTGTTTGTCACCTGTTTTACCACCTCCACAAGCAAAAGGATTTTCATGTTGCAAAAAGTAGAAACAGCATCCTCTTTCTGCAACATGGAAATTTGTAGCGTGTGTGGATGGTAATACGGGCAACAAACAATTCCAACTTGCAATGTAACATTGTTGCGCAACAAGTTGCAAGAAAATTACTTGCCTGTATTACTTGGCCTTAATACTCGATCTTTTTTCTTTTTTTTTTTTTGGGGGGGGGGGGGGGAGGTTTGATCTTTATATTATATCATGTTCAATACAAAAAATCTTTAAATATTATTTTCATGAATTTAAGTGTACACTTGTGATAAACAATAAATTTTGAAAACTGTATTATGATGTACATTTGTAAAATTAATACAGACAAGTTTCTTTTTTTTTTTTTGGAAAACATCAAACTTTAATCTTTTAAATTTCATTGGTTTGCTAAAACAGAAAAATCAAAAGTCTCCAAATTACCTCAACAACATGTTGGTTTGCAATAAATGCCTGGCATGTCAAGTTTTGCATTCAGGAAAAATTAATTTTTAGGGTGTTAAAATGAACTGAATGTTTATAACAGTATAAATTACAAGTAAAACAGAAACATCTTATGATCACCTTTGAAAATAAATTTAAAATGTAGAATTTTGAAAAAAAAAAATTGTTTATCCTGTGAATTAAACCTCTAAAGGCCTAAAACTGTTTTTTTAATGGTCGAAGGCAATTGGTTTAATAATAAAAATATTAACAAAAATTATTTATAAACTGTTGAGTCGCCTTGATTTTGTTTTTGATCAGAAATACCATTCTATTCAATAAACTTGATAACTTAAAGGTCTCACACCCACATGGGAATCACCAGGTAAGTTAACTAGATTCTCATTGCTTGTTTTATGTGATATTCTAACATTAAGGTAAAGTGAACTTAAACTTTAATCCTTAGAAAGTTTAACACTAACCTTTTCTATGACTATTTTCAAGTTTATTTGTAAACTGAAGCTTAGTGAATGCCATTTAGTGTTTAATTTTAGGGATGTATTTTTTTAAATTTTTGTTCATGAGGTACTTAGTTATTTCTCTGTGAATCATTACAACAAAAGATTAAATTCCATGCCATAATTATACAATTTAGAATTATAAAATTTAAATTTCATTAAAAGTTATTAACGTGCAACAGTAAATTACACTATCGAATATAATTAATTAGTCACTCAAAAATCAAAGCTTGTCTCGATGTGAGTTGCTTATTAACAATCTAACCATATGTAAAGAATTTCCATACCTCCTGAACCAACAAAATTTGGCTGATTATAATTATAGTACTTGTGTGAATGCATTCAAAGTAGTGAAACTGTGTTTTAAGTGCATTTTTTTCCTATCAAAGTTTGGTTATCAAATGCATGAGATATAATATAAAAGGTACTAGTGTAAATAAATAATTATAGTTGAATTATTTAAAATGTCAGCTGAATTTAAAGTCATTTCTGTTTTCAGGTAGTAGTATAAAAGAAGAGCACATGGTTTTCCGGCATTTTTGTAGGTTGATTTTCAGTGTTGATTAAAAACAACTTCTAAACCTTAAAATAGCATCTCAATCTTATTTTATTAAGAATATATATAATACTGTTAAACTGGTGACCCTGATCATTACACCCTTGAGCTCTGTTAAAGCTGTTAACACTCAAATAAAATTCTCATCCTTTCTATTGTACCGTTTCAAAGTCGTTTTTCCCAAAATTTTGTATCATTGTTTCATGGTAATATTATAATAATAATTATAAGAACTATGACTTAAAAGCTTGTAAGATATTAAATAATAGCCTTAAATCTTAGCCTCTTTGATAACTGTGCAACCAACTTCAAAGATACCAAAATACCATTTTAATTTGTTTTTCAAAGTCTTCTTTTTCTAAATTTTGTATAAATTTATTGCTTCTGTGTTATAATATTGATTTTTATGTTTATTTTATGAATTATTTTTTGTGATTATATGAGACGTATAGTTTTGTAGCTTTTAAAAAATTATTATCCGTATTGTCAAGCACATGTAAATAACATTGAACGTTCTGTTCTACAGTCCCAAATTTTATTTCTAAGTGTATCCTTTCATATTTCATGTGACCTTAGCCCTTTTATTTGGACTGTTTTTATTTGAGGTCCAGTTTTTGAACCTAGCCTTGTACAACACAGATTCAGCTGTCTCAAATGCTTATCCTAAACCATGAATGGGTTCACTACATCAGAAATAAATATGTTTCTTATATAATTGGTAACAGATGCACATTATTAAACATGGAAGGAGTTTTGCTTTGAAATGCCAACTCTGTCAAAAATTCCAGTTCAACTCCAGACTTTCCTTTAAAAAAAAAAATTAGGTTTCTAGCCCCCCTCCCCTGCCTTCCTCAAACAGTGACTTTCCATGGAATGGGTATGATATTTTCTGAAACTGCATTATATATGTGGTACCAAAAACTGAATTTTTAACTTGTGGAGATCCATAAAATTATTAACAATCACCGCACCTACCCGTCCCCCTTCTCAATTCTTGTGTACCTACAGACAGGAATGTTGTCTTGCATTATAGTTCTGCATACCACTGAGACATGTGATTTTTATTTCCAGATACTAAAGTAGAACCAGCATCCATCTTAGAACTCAAGGAACAGAAGGTTAGAGAGAGCCTTAGTTCATTGATGATTGGAGGTTTTGTTTAAGGACTGTGCCTACTATTGTTACTGTGTGTACGTTCTGCGCATCTCGAGATACTTGAGTTTCCTTTGGGTGGTGATAACTAATACAGGGATATTTTTGCGCGGTTTAAAACTATGCGGAGAAAGCAGAACTTAGCAAGTCCTCTTGGTATCCAAAAAGAAAATTGGGGGGTAACAGTGTATTTTTCAGAGATAAAAAGCTTCAATTTTGAACAAAACGTCATACATTTCTTTGTATTTTACTGTTTTTTAGAATAATAATAATTTTTATTGTTGCTTAATTATTTCAAACCAAAAAATGCGTTGCTACCCCCAAATTTCTTTTTGGATTTCAATAGCCCTTGCTAAGATCTGCTTTCCCCGCATAGTCATAAACCAAACAAACATACTTTTTTATTAGTAGGCACCGTCCTTAAGACAGGCCGCTGTATGTGACTTGTTGTTGCCTTAAAATCAAACTTGTTCCAAATAAGCCCTATTTTAGCACACACACCAGCTGTAAGAAAATTAGTGGCATATTTAATTTTTGAGCAGAATGATAAATAAACAAGAAATAGCTTATTATTTTTCTAGAAAACACAAGCAGCTTTCACAAAGGAGATACCAATGCTTGACTAACTTCTTTTGCACAACAGACTGAACAAAGTCAAGCAAAGCATTGATATCTGTGAACAAAAGAAATCTGCTGTGTCTGTATCTCCTTCGTGTATGTTGCCTCCGTTTTATAGAAGCGTACTACACTATTTCTTGTTTTTTTTGTGCATTTTGCTCAAAAATTAAATACGTAATAAAGTTTCTTACATGCTAAGTGGTCTCTGTACATGTGCCAAAGTAGGGCTTATTTGGAGCAATTTCAATTTTAACCAACAAAGTCACACACCGTAGTTACTCGAATAAGCGTTGCCCTCGATTAAGTGCCGCACGTTGAGCGGAATGGTTAATATGCTCCACCCTTGAATAAGTGCTGCAGCTCCGGTGTGGCGTTTATTTGAGTATTTCCATAAGATGATAAAAATACACTGTAATCTCTGCAATGCGGTTCTAAGCCAGCAATGGGAATTTATTTTCATCAATAGTGATGTTTTTCAGTTCGAAGTGAGTATATCTTGATGTCTCTTTCATTCAGTTCTCTCTTCAAAATGTTCACATTCTTCAGTTCTTGTCTGAAGGCTGTAAACTTTGCCGGTGCGACAAGCCCAACCTCCCTCTTTCTCTTTCCTGTAACTGTTGCAGTAAGGAGATTGTCAGTGTTTGCTTGTACAATCAAAATGTTTTGGCTTTGTGGTATGAACCTTTCAATAAGCGCCGCCCTCAAATAAGCGCCGCCCTCGAATAAGCGTCGCACAGGAGACATGAAAAATTAAAGGCCCACATTCACCCAAGATGTATTGTGCGCCAAGGAACAGTTTTCATATATGAAAACCCTCCCATTTTATTTGAGTGCGAGTCGAGTGAGAAAGCAATAAGCGATCACGAATATTCTTTCCCTCCAGCTTGAGTCGCATAGGAAACCCGCATAAACCGCTTGAGTTCGGACAGCCAATAAGATCACGCGTTTGGGCAATACAGCATTTCAAAACAAAAACAATCGACCGCAATGACTCTTGGGTGAAGGTGGGCCTTTAAATAAGTGCCACGGTGCTTATTCGAGTAAATGCGGTAAGCCTCTCTTGCACAAAACCCATCAAACAGTTATTTTCAGTGTGCATAGTAATGGCATATATTATCACCTAAGGGTAAAGCTGCTTCACAACTGCTGAGATTCATAATCTTAGTTGCAGTTCACATAGTCCTTATTAATGCCAGTGTCTTTTTTTTTCAGGCATTCATTAAGCTGAACCACAAACATCAGAAAGAGATGGATATAACTGTTAAAAGACATGAAAAGGTAATATTATTAAGAATCCTTGTTGACTCGCCTAGGGTAGTTGGTGATCTTGTAAGTAATGAGGATAATTTTTGCGAGGAAAATAGTGTTTGCTAGTTTGTTTGTTTGTTGTTAATTCACGGTAAATACCTGCTTCTCATCAGGAAAAGGAGAAACTTCAAAAGACCCATCTCTTAGAGCAAGAGAAGTTGCTAAAAAGCTTTGACAAAGAAAAAGTTTCAACCAAGAAAAAGTGTGACAAGGACCTCAAGAAGGCAGAAAAGAAAGGGTGTGTACCTAATTAAGGGGACAATAAATTATTGCTCATTTTTGCATGCTAGTTTGCTCCGTCTTCCTAGATCAAGGTAACCATTACTGGCCCACTTGATGGCATTTAATAAGGGAGATCGGGAATGGAATAAAATTTAATTGGTGAGATAGTGTGAATATAGTAGCTGGGGGAGGTAGATTGCAAACTATCAAAGGCATGGAAGTAGGGGCTTGTGAAACCAGAGCAAAGGATATGGGGAGTAAGGAGAGAAGACTTTCTGTTCCCTCCACTCCTTTACAGTCAATTCATGTCACATGTGACCATTATTTCTGTGAATGAAATGAGCATTCAAATTTCCCTTTGTAATGTTCAACATGTGAATGGAATGTTGAAAATTTCTCTGGAAATCCTTCCGAAAAAAAAAAAAAAGGCATTGACTGAAAAAAAAAAAAAAAAGATTCAAAATACTTGTTATTCTTGAAATACTTAATGCTGTAATGTAAAGAAAAATTCATAGCTTTGCACCGTTAATAAACTAGGGAAATTTCTATGGAAACTCTGAAATCTCTTTGGCAATGTTCAAAACTGACATGTAACTTTCAAAACTCTGTTCAAATTTCAAAAATACCAGTCACACATGATGTGGGTTAACTGTAACTCTTTTTCTTTAGTTGGCGGGAGGGGGAAGGCTATCAATTTGCCAGTATGGTTGTATACACCTAAGTGAATTGGGAGAGTATGGCCTCCAGAGCCAAGAAAGCAAGACACTATTCAGGTGCCTCATGGTTAGTGGTATACAGCGATTTTCCTGAAGCGTAGTTGTACAAAAGGGGGCTGGCTTGTTCTCATTTGAGTACAAGGCAAACATATCACGGAATCGTACATTTTAACATCTTCACAGTGCTAGTAGCACAGAGTGTTAAATATTGTATGTAATGTTTCTTCTTTTATACAGGAGTTATGAAGATAGTTACCATAAGGGAGTGGAGGACATGAACAACCTTGCTCGAGGCCATGAAACCAAGGTATGATAAGGGTATTTTCCCATTGGTTGGAAAAAGAAAAAAAATGAGCAGAAACTGGCTATGCCTAGTTCACTTGAAATGGTACCAAAGAAATAACATTTAAGGGGACAGTAAAATATATTTCTCTGAATTATCACTGTTATAAGAAAGTAACTACCTGACTGTGTATTAATAGCCCCTAGGCGGGATCCCCCATAACAGTGTTGTGGCAAAATCAGTCAGAATACTACCTTGCACACCTGAAACATTTTATAAGGAAGTATGAAGCTAACAAGGGATTTCCAAAGGGGTGGGGTCTAGAATTAAAAACCTTCCATAAAAAGGGTATGCATGTTTCATGGAACAACACATTCCAGTTTTATATCCAGGAAATTTGACGCCTGTCTTCATGCTTAATAACTATGGTAATACTGTACCATTTTTTACTTTAACAAGCCATACAACAAAAATGTATATGGAAAGCTCCCAACCATGATTATTTAAAAATATCCATAGACATGATCTTTTATATAGTAAATTGCATGATTGTATGCAATTTAGCAATTGTATGCATTCAAATGACGAAAGGGATAGAGAAAATTAAAGGGAAGGTAATATTAACCATCCCTATTGTTATTATTGCATTATCATACATAAGAACTATTACCCTGCATATGATTAACAATATTATTTGACCATGTAAACTAATTAGTTAATTACTGATTATTAATATCAATGAACTACATAAGCGAGTATATACTTGGAAGCTGACATAGATAACTCTTTCCACAACTTCCAACATTATTATCACCTTTTCATGCAATCTTGAATTCTTGTTGACTTGAGTTCATCCACTGTTTGTATTATTTTTCTTAATAAGCAGGCTTGCATGATGTCTGTGTTTTTGAATTCAATACCATTTTTGTTGATGTTTTCTTTGTTTAGTGTTATTTATTGATCAATATTAGTACTTATTTAATCACTTCTTTTAATACCCTCACATTTTGTTTATCCTTTCTGCATTGCATTCTGTTGAAAAGACATCTAACATTCAGCAAAACCTATGTTTGCGAAGTTTAGGATTCTGAATCAAAACTACATGTTTGTGGTAATTATTTTGTAACATGGTTTATTATAGATCATATCAGTGCTGTTAAAATCAATAAAATAATGCATTCATAGCACAAATGGCCTTTAATGACAGCAGTCATGTTGCATTTAAATCACAGCAAATTTAAAACACCAAAGTAAGCATATGTGATGTAACAATTGCACAAAATAACTTGCAATGATTAATGTTAATGCATAAAAATTGCACAGTAATACATCTGGAATCAAATCCAAAAGAGATACTTGTTTAAACCTGGTTTGGTTTGTTTTCTTGGAACTTCTTAGGTACAGGCATGTGATGCTGGCGGCGAGATAAGTGTTAGTACAGTTGTATTTCTCGGATTTAAGTAATATACATGCATAGTGTGTCAGCTGCAAAGTTGTATGATTACTGGTATCTGGAAAAATTGAAGAAGGGCTCCCCCATAAACCTGTCAGCCAACCATTAGAAAACTGTTAGCTGACAAACAGTCAATGGATGGCAGACAGGCAGCCAACAGTTTGACGTCATCCTAAAATAAGTGTCGGCAGGAGCCCTTTTATTAACTCAGAGAATACAGCACCTATTCTAAGCCTTTGCTACAGTGTTAATTTTTACAGACCAGTCTATTTGTAGGTACCCATGGGAATACTATTTCCAGCAAAAATGTAAATTCCAGTTCACATGAGAATTATGTAAAGCATGAGACTGCTTAGTAAGGCTCCCGTGGGAGACAATTTGTGGGAACCTCAATCTAAAAATAACTAGGTAGGTGAAAATGCCGTGACACGAATATACAGGAGTTGTGCTCTCTGGGTCATGGGCTCCTGGTGTTGGCCAACAGCTGGCAAACTGTTGGTGACTAATATATAATGTTGGTTACCTGTTGGTGACTTGTTGGCAAGTTGTTGGTGGGCTTTTGTCTCTTTACCATTAAAACTATTGTCACATCCCCATAACATTTGGGTTGATATAATGAACAAATTAAGTGAACAGATGACAATGGTTAACTTAAAGGACATTCCTTCTGAATCGCTTGTCTTGAAGATCGATCAGAAGGATGCTTTAGGTAGGCCATGTTGTGATTACTGAGAAGCATGGTAGATCATGAGGTTTTGCATTGTGTTGTACAGCAATTTAAATTTGTGGTTGTCAACTACATTATACTTTTATTGTGTTTTTCCCTTCCAAGAACCCAGATAAAAAGTACAAAAAGTACTTTCATGACTTAGGTAGATAGAACAGGATGCAAGCCTTGGCCACCTCTAAAAAAATTGTAAAATAAATGAACTATAGTGTTCATTGTTGGAGTACCCACACACTCACCAGTAAAATAACTAAACATGAAATCAAGAAGAGTAAGCTTTCTATTAATTCTTTTGAGGAATAATATTTAAGCATAGTTATTAGTAATAAACATAAATGAGTTTTATTAAGTTAACTCCAGCCATCACGACATCGTTGCCACATAAAATAAACACATTTACAAACATTACTGTACCCTGTCCCATTTTGATTACTTTTCCAAGTTGTTTGAGAATGCAAGACTGTGAATTGACTTAATTGTCTCATAGCAGTTTCTTTAATAGAGTGTCATGTTTGAACAACCTAAAACATCACTCAACATATGAAACTTGGGGCTTTTATTTTGTTTTTTAATAATTTTATGTAAAACAGCCAAAATATCTCATTAAATAGGAACTCCCCTCCCCCATTGTAAAGAGTTCACTTATATGAGAAGAGTTCAAGAAAAGTATGAAAAAAAAGATTTGTATTTGAGAGAAAACTTGGCTGTTGTGGAGGGTTGACTTTAAAACGAGGATTGATGAGATGGATTGAGTAAATATTGGTAATTTCACTGAGCTTGTTGAATTAGCTCTCTATAAAGTAATGCATATGGTCTTTAAATAAAAATTACCTATCACCACTATTAATTTTGTCAACACCAAGGCAGTGAAAAACATGTGCCACACGTATACAGATTCTTTTGCAGTAAGGTTTCCTTTGATTCGCATCCACACTCATGGTAAAGTTCACTGTGTAATGTGTGGTTCAGGAAATATCCATATCCTTTTCGTGAAAGGGATTGGTAAGTCTCGAAACCAAAATTTTGCAAGGAAAAGTAAGCTTTGAAGCTAAATTGGAATCTCCAAAAGGTTTTCTTTTGGGGGAGGGGTGGGGGTCCAAATCTAGAAAACTTTCCATGGGAGGGGTATATGGATATTCTCTGGAACAATACAGTGTTCCTCCTAATCTACAGTAGACCTGAACTCTTCAAAAGTTCTTATTTCACTGGACTCTCACAACCTGCAGCTGCATTGTTTTTGGAGGCTGGGAACATTGTTCTGTTGGTAATTCGTTTGTTGTCTCAATCAACCATGTAATATAGGCTAGGGTAGAGGGTACTAACTTTAGATTTACAATGGTAGTGTTGCATGTCTTATGATTGAGTGGCTTGGGTTAAAAGTGTTTGTGCCATATTTGGTCTGATCAGTTTGTAGAGCTCCAAGTTTTAACACTTTTTAAGGTTCAGACACTGAGCTAGAAATTTAATTTCTGACAGTCCTTGTTGGAACTTCATTAAATAGCTGTTTGATGCTGATTTCATTTCACTGTGATGATCTGTGAAATGTCATTGATTGTTCTGGTATATGGTGTCAGTGTTTCAAAAACCTTGTGTGGTAGAACCCTGCTTTATTGACCGGCTGTTAATAGAGAGGAGTGGACAGATTTTTGCCACCTATTAGGGGCAAGACATTCGTTTGACAAGGTTCCACTGGCCCATAAGCCTTGGGGGGGTACTCCCCTATATAAGGTATTTAGGTATGTGCCGCCCCAAAGGGTATGGTTTTTGAGCCGTTTTGGTCTGAAAATGGGTATAGATTTTGACAATTACGGTGTGAAATCGGGTTGGGTTTTTGGGGCTGGGAACATTTACGAAAGCTTATAAACATATTTTTCTTCTCAGTACGTCACTGGAACGACTAACTGATAGCAAGAAAAAGAAATAGATAAACTATGTCATTCCAGCTTACTTTTACTGCTTGCGTCAACTTCCGTTTGGCACTGATGCATAATTATTGCTTAATCACCTACCGGGATACCGCACACAAAGCCGTCATTATGAAAATGTGGTAACTGTAACGTTATATTTGTGACAACTTGTGATAAATTTTATGAAGCCATGTCTGAAAACGGGTGTATATTTGCAAGCTCAGGTCTGAAAATGGGTGTGAATTTTAGAGGTCAGGTCTGAAAACAGGTGTGGAAAATGGCATGTTTAGGTCTGAAATAGGGTCGGGATTTGAAGACCCGGGCGGCACACCCCCACCAAAAATTCCGAGGAGTACCCCCCCCACCCCCCCCCCCCCCCCAGGCCCATAAGTCAAACTTCTTGTATGAGTATCCCTGTCACTTTAACCCTTTAACCCCTAACAGTGATCAGCATCAATTTTCTCCTTGTAACATCAATGCATATTCAACCCCTGAGGTCATGAGAGCTAAGGTTATGATCACCCAAGGTGAAGTTTCATGATATTTAAATAACTTATTATCCCCAGTATTTTTATAAGAAAAGTAAAGATAAGAGAATTTGTTCTTTGATATTAGGGGTTGAATTCCATCCTGAATTTTGCAACCCTCTTCTCTCCATACAGTGTTGTGTTTTCTTACTGCATTTCCAGTCAAGTGCAATATTTCACTTTACTTGCAGTCCTGTATTCAATTACATTTTGGACACCTAGCTCCCAATGTATAAATTTCAAATTGTGACATTATTTTCTGGGGTCCCCCTCTCCCCTGTAGTTACAAAAATGTAGCATATAGACTATAATAATTTATTGGATTTTGATTTAAATTATATTTTTATTGTTGTTTAAAGGACTGAGTAAGTTGCCCCAAAATTATGTTGAGTGGACTTAAACCACAAACAGTTTCGTTGGCTTATAAAAAATATTATGCAGCATTTACTTACAAACATAATTTAATATATAATTTCCATGTTCAAATGTTATTTAAAAGCTTGTCATAATCTTGTCACAATTTACATGTAAAATTATATGGTCATTCTCTTTGAAATAATAAGGGAATGATGATTTTAGAAAAACAGTAAGAAACAGGGCAATATGTAATTATTAGAGGACATAACAATAAATTTGTTTTAAATTTATTTTAATTGTTTATTTTATTCAGGTCTTTTATTTAAACTATACATTGGCAAATTAGATGTACCTGAATTAAATACTCTCTTAAAATAAATAAAAATAAAATAAATTTCAGAATAAACATTAGCGATACAATTAACAAACAATGTTTTAATGTCTTAATGATGTCATTCTCAAGTCCAAATGAAACAAAATTATAATCTGGATGCGTTATGTGAAGTAAAGCAAAATTAAATACTCAAGAAAGGTACTCAAGTGTGGGTGTTCTAACAGAATATACAGTTTACCTCTAATGGAGTCAGATTGTGTGTGAATTTAATGTTGTGAAGATTTACTAAAGGAAGGTATTCTTTCCTCAAGGGTCTAACTGCATACTGCAGTTTTGACAAATATTTATTTCGGAAACACCCGCAATAATGATAACAAATCTGTCCTTTCACAGCTGATAGTTGCAGTACATCACATTAATATATTTTGTCTTCTACTTTACTGAATCATTATTCCACTTTAATTTAAATGTCAACAGAATATTTGTAATTGCCATGCTTAACTCAAGCAATTATTGATATTGTTTGTTTCACTTTCCAGATCAATGCTCTGAAACGTATTCACCGTGATTCAATGGTTGATCTCCTCAATAAACAGTTGAATGAACAGCTGGAGCTTGCAGAGAAACAACTGAACCCTGTATGTTGCCTGAGCTTTTGTTTACTACTAACTTTGAGAGGGAATTTGAATTTTAAGTAAATAAAGAAAGGAAGGAAAAAATGGTCTCATAGTATAACCAGGGACTGAGTGCCTTGTTAATCTGCTAGGAATTGGAAATGGGAATTTGGAAATGTTGGTTGGTAAAAGGGTGGTAAACTGGAGTGGAGTACCTAGAGAAAACCCTTTGACCAAGGACAAGAATCAATAGCGAACTCAACCCACATTGTCATGGACTAGGGAAATCTATTCACTCTCTCTGAGTCCACTGTCTTCTGTATCTTGTAATTTACATAAAGTATACAGTGTATTGCTTCTTTTCCTTCTACCTTCTCTGTACAACTGCTATCAAATTAATCATTTTCTCTTGTTTTTCCCTAGAAACAAGAAGAGCTGGAAAGATTGATGCGTCTATCTCAAGAGGAAAAAATGAAATTACTGGCAGATGTCCATGCCAAGTAAAACAATGTTTTTATGTCTTCAACGTTTTAAGCTAGCTTTACAAGACAACCTGTAACACCAATAGAGCATGGCTGGGAGCTAATAATAGTTCCCAGCCATGTTTTAAGTATATCCCCCCCTTGCTCATGACAGAGAACGTTATTCCAGATATCATTGGTAATTGAAGTGTACTACATGTAGAACAGTAACTGTTGTTTTTATCCCCTTGTGACGATGTAACCTTTGTTTTAGGAGAGCACCGTTAGTAGGGGTTTCGTTACTCAGTATAACATCCTTTTGGTTTCCATTTTAAGGCAAATGAATGACTTAAGGAAGGGCCAAGACAGTCATAACCGGGAAGAGTTAAAACTTCTGTCACGGCAGCATCGGAACAGGGATGAACTTCAAAGGTTTGCTGTATATTCCTTATTACATGGTAGAAACCATATGAGCCATGAAATTAAGGAAAGGATACAGTCTCTTAGTTTCCATTTGAAGGGGAGCCTGGAAAAAGGCCTTAAGTCACTTGTGATAAATTGCCAGATTTTCCTTCCAGATTGCCTTGTATTCACTTGTGAAACAAAAGGAGAATTTGACTTTACATCAAAAGTCACCGAGGGCCTTATACCGTGCACCCCTTTATTTGTTCTTCTCCTGAGCTCTTTCTGTCCCTTTTCTTTTGCCTATCTCCTTTCTTCCTTTTCTCCACATTTCACTCCTTTCTGATCTCCCCTCCTTTTCCTTAATCAGTCTCAATTTTCCTTCCTTACCCTCTCCTTCCTTTATCAATAAATTACTTTCTCTAATATTTTTTTCTATCATTTTAATTTTCCCTTCTTTTGTTGACTGTTCACAATCCAGGAGAAAACGAGAAGAGAACAAGAAACACATTGAGCAATCGGTCAAGGAAAGACAGAAGGTTTGATTTAATCTGTCTGATGATATAATGACAAATAAGCAAGCTAAACATGTCCTGGATTGAACAGTTCTCCATACAATGGGCATTTCCAGATAATATCTATACCCCCATCCCACAGAAGGGATTTTTAAGACCCCCTACCACCACCACCACCCCCCCCCCCCCCCCCCCACACACACACACACACACACACACACACACACACAAAAAAAATTCCAATATAGTTACATACATTCTTTAAAGTTTGTGGTCTTTGAGACCCCCACTCCCCTAGAATTTCCAATCCCTTCTGTGGAGGGGAGGGGGGGTATGGATTTTTTTTCTTAAACTGCTCAATTTGCACCACTGGCTGTAGAAAATAATGATCAAGTTGTGGGTACATGGTTAGTTTTATTAACGGTGATAATTTTCATTGTAGATGGCTGAGTTTCACAAGAAAGAATGTGAAGAGTTGGAAAAGGAGCACGACAAGATCTTTGAGTTACTCGATGAGGACAGGAAAAAGGTTTGCTTGAATTAAAGTATAAATTTTGGCGAATCCACACAGTAGTCATGTACTTGGGTGCAGAGAGGAGTCAAGTTGTTTGGCCTAGGAATCAATACATTGATAAAGCTTGTAGACCAGGCTTGAATCATCATCTTTTAGTATAAACAGGCTTTTGTCCAACGCATGTGTTTTAAGCCAATATTCAGAATACCTGCAAGAGTTTAAGGTTTGTAAAAGGACTATTTTCATTTAAAACTAATTTATCAAACAACAACAAAATTGTTTGAAAAAATGAACAGATGGCCAAGAAGCAAAACTTTGAGGGCAACTGTGGACAGCTCAACCTTTTAGCCAAGGGCATTATTAGTCAATGTACCAGCCACCTGAAGGGAACTATTTAGATACTAAAAGTCATGTATTTGCCTAAATCAGTGAGGTTCCTCCATAATCCAGAAGAAGACAACCTAATATATTGCGCTGTGTTTATTATAAATTGGGGGAGATGTTTCAGTATAAAATCTGGTGTAGTTTTGTCAAGACTTGAAAGAAATAGTGCTGAAAACTAGTCAATACAAAATATTAATTAATATTTTCACCCTTGCAGCTAGTACCAAAGGAAATGTTTGCAAACTATACTTCTCAAACTTGTTCTTAAGTGTAACTGACAAGGATAATCTTAAATGAGACAGATTTGAATTCACAGTCCAAAAGCTCTTAAGTGTAGATTTTGGTGATTTATTCTTTTGTTTTCTCTCTATGTAATAGCCTGTTTGAGAACGTATGTTAAACGCTCAAGACAGTACTTCAACAGGTTATCTTCTGAATTTTGTCCAAAAAATTCTGTTTGCATTATTTTCCAGTTCCCCTCTTTGAATGTCTTGATGAAAGTGCTCTTTTGTATTGGATATATGCTATGACAAAATATAACAAGTGCAATTTTGGTTTGTTTTCCAGAGTTTAAAAGATCTACGGACACTTCATGACACCAAGGTGAAGCACCTGAGTGTGTGTGACCTGGAAGTTACTTTTGCATCACTTTTTGGAGACAAGGTCACCAAGCTCTGAAGGGTTACAAAGCTGCATGGTCATCAAGCAATGAAGGTGTCTGGTCTACCTCATCTTCAGGCTCTTCTCAAAATGGCTGTAAAGAAGACATTGGCCAGTGACAGGTTACATGTTTCTAAATGTACTGTAGATTTTAAAATGGTTGATTTTAAGGCAACATGATCATTTGTTTATCAGGTTCTTCTTACAGCGACTTGTGGCTGTGTACTAATCTCATGTTCAATATTATGTAATAATGGTTCATTTAAAACCAAGCTAGATTGGAGGCCCTGCAAGAGGGGGGTTAGGTAGCCCTTGTGGCATTTTCTGTGTAGTTTTGAAAGGTACTGCCTAATGCCTTGTTCCAACAATGAACAAGGTACTGATAGTTGATTCACAATCAATACATCTACTTATCATTGTTATAGGTCAGTTTCAGAGTGAAACAGTTATGTCTTATCCTTAAATGTTATCCCCTAACAGGGTCCTAAAATAGCAAACATAGAGACACTTCTTGTACATTGTGCAAAATTTGACACATCCCAGGGGACTGCCAGGGAAGGTCATGCCGTGATGTATCACAAAAGATAGTGGTTTTAAAATTCTAGTTCGTTGTAACCTTTTAAGCCTTGATATTGGCAAAGATGATAATTCACTGTTATCCATGTATTTCTTATAGTACTAACTTATATTAGGGAGATTTCATTTAAAAATCAACATATTTCATCGTTGGTGATCATTTTCTTTAATCTCATGACCTGAATATTTGGTCAAGCTGTGATTCCGTTAGGAGAAATTAGATGTTGGTCACTGTTGGAGCTTAAAGGGTTATAAGCCCAAGGTGGAGTTTAGCGGCCATTTTTTACTATTCATTGTAGTTATGAAGTTATCATCAGAAATATAGACACGTTTTGAATTACCCTGTTGGTCACAGACAACAATGAGCAGTCCAGGGGAGTTAGTTGACTTTTATTTTGTTCTTTTCTCCCCATCTTGGTTGCTGTGAGTCAAACAGGAGGAGTTCAAAATATATTTTGAGTTGTTGTGGTTGAGTAGAGTGTACAACAAATTACAATGCCCTCCTTGGCTAAATTAGTCCCTAGAGTGTTAGGGTATGGAAGAATTTTAGCCTTCAAATGCAGCTGCCACTCATTGCTTTGCTTGTAGTGGCAGGGAGTGATGAGAGCTGGCTGCATTTGCAGGTTATAAGAAGTTAAGTTGTTAATAGTCATTACAATAAGCCGATGTCCAGAGGCAAATTATGTGTATATTTTTAATGCACTGTTGTTTGGTGACACAAGTCGTCTTGAATGGCTTCATGATTTATTTATACATATTTATTGTTGAGGGCCTTTTGGGGCGATAAAGTGATTAAAAAATAGCAATATTAGCAAAATACAAATGATGGTTACATGCATGCACTTTACAGCTTAAAAAAGCAATTTGTGAATTGTTTACAAGTCACTCCTTCATCAAGGTAGAAAAATGCAGTTAATTTATAATGGATCTAGTCAGGCCAAAAAGGGATGGGTTCCAAGTATAAGCATGAGCGCAAGGCACTTGTGCTTGCACTGCAAAGTTAAACCAGCCTCAAATTTGCATAATGATTGAAGGGTACTCAGGAAAGTAAGTGGACACACAGCTTGGACACTGAAGTAAATGTCACACTTTAGATGGACTCTTTTGAGGCAGTTTGTTGTTTAGAAATAGGTAAGGGGCTGGTTTCTATAGAAACTATGGTGCTCTATCGGTAGGGGAGTTGAACGAAAATTTGATCTTCTCAACTGAATTGATGGTGATTGGGTCACGATAAAGAGATAAACCTATTCGGCTAATGCAATGTGTTACCCAATTCAAATCCTTTGGGCATAAAATGTTTTGTTCTAAGTATTTCCATATCATTTAAATGTGAATGCTACATTATAATGCAAATGCAATAAACAAAGAATCTTAACCCCGGGGGATCTGAATTGGGTACAACATTGGGTTAGCCGAATAGGTCTGTTTGAGAGCTGACGTTTGGAGCGTTAACCCTTCATCAGAACATTTATTGATTCACTCTGAACAAGGCCTAACACTCCAAACGTCAGCTCTCGAATATCGTTACTCAGTTGATAAAACGAAATACATAGAAACACAAACCATTTAGTAATATTTACTGCATTTCTGTGCTGTATATTTAAAGAGGGCCTGGTGATACCATGTTCCACTATTTATTAGGTTGTATGTGTTATTACTATCTTAGGTTGCAATCTGGTTCAAATTATGTAAAGTATATGAAATGATTCATATATGAACTGCGGATGTAGATGAAAGTGAGAAGTGATCATCGCAGTGAATTTTCAATTTGTGCAATTGGAAATTAGAAGCCTGAAAAAAATTCAGGCTTCAACGGGATTCGAACCCGTGACCTCCGCGTTACCGGTGCGATGCTCTACCAACTGAGCTATGAAGCCACACATTGGGAGCGAGGTCAATTGTAGGTTCCCATTTTCCCGTGAGAGGAGTGAAACGATGTAAAGTATGAATGAAATGATTCATAATATATGAACTGCGGATGTAGATGAAAGTGAGAAGTGATCATCGCAGTGAATTTTCCAATTTGTGCAATTGGAAATTAGAAGCCTGAAAAAAATTCAGGCTTCTAATTTCCAATTGCACAAATTGGAAAATTCACTGCGATGATCACTTCTCACTTTCTGGTTCAAATTCTTGGTTTGGTTTGGAGCTTTGCTCATGTTATATAAACCTAACAGCTTACTGTTCTCGTGTTGGTTGTCGAATTAGTATTGTTTGAATTAGTTGTTTATGTGCGGTGTTGTTTTGATTGCTGATCGTGGTAAGATAGACATTTTTACCATTTAGTGCATATTTATAGTCAAGAAAAACATTGCTGCGGCTGGTTTTAGCTAGTGTTTATAGCTGTGTTCATTGTAAGCAGAGCTTATAGGATGCTTATAGGGTAGTTAAGGCGTTCATTATCTCTTTCAAGGCAATGAGGTTGTTTGGTTGTCCTGTGCACAGGTGCTTGTGTCAACAGTACACAGTAGCTGCACAGAATACAAGACGCCCAAACAGGGTGTTTATAACGAATCTCAATGTGATTATTAGAATTTGTGAGGGACTAACACACTTGCTTGGGTGTCTATGTATGGAATCATTGTAAATATATAGTTGTGTGTGGTTGCCATTTCAAAATAATTTATTGCAGTTATTCCACACCGGCATGAATTTATGCTATAGTGCCCTATTTTGTTCCTTTTATAGTTGGGTGCATTTTTTCGAAAATCAACTTCAGCAAGCAATTGTTTGTGTTCTAGCTGTTGCAGTTCAAATTTATTCTTGGTTTAAATTTTATCTTCCTGTTGTTCTTAGGTATAGTAATGTATGATAATGAGTTTAAACTATTGTTCTTGGGTATGGTAATGTATGATAATGAGTTTGAACTATTGTTCTTGGGTATAGTAATGTATGATAATGAGTTTCATTTATCGTTCTTGGGTATGGTAATGTATGATGATGAGTTTGAAGCATTGGAAAGTAAAATTTAAACCAAGGATAATATTGAACAACAACATAGCCATAAAAAAGCAACAACCAGCAAGTAAATGCATACAGACAACATTCTGTTAACAAGAAGCTGGAGGAATTGTTGCCTTTTATAATAAGATTGAGTACATGGTGCTCCAACCAACTGTTATCCGGGATACACAGTCTATACATGTCTTATGGAATTATTAGTCCATGAAAATCCGAAATTCTTTAGGATTTTCTCAGGGTAATTTCCTCAGGTGCCAATTTCCTCAGCTTGGGCTTGTATCTGGTAGCTTATTTCAAACATTAAGGGTTTTAGTACATTGCAGATGGTGGTTTAAGTTGCTTAAGCAGGAGTATGTTAGTTTACCGTTGGCAAATCCGCATTAAGATATTGGTTCAGCCAGATTCAAATTATTCTGTTGCAAGTGTTGTTTACTGAAGTATGGTGCGATGGCTAAGATTTTGTTCAGCATTTTTTTTTCTGTTACCCAAGAAGCAAGGCTAGAGAACAGCTTTAAAAAAAAAACCCTCAAAGCTGTCAAGAATCACCACGAATCTCGTAGACGGGTCTTAAAAATCCTTATTCTTTTGAATGCATTTGAATTAGCCTAAGTAACCTTTAACGAAAGTAAAAATTCTTTTGAATTGTCAACTTGAGAACGAATTTAATCAGGCTTATTGAAATGTATGAAAAACAATTTTAAATGGGCAGCCATCTTGAGGTTTTAGTTGCTTGCCATTAGTAATGTCAGCACCAATAGCACGAAAGTTGTCTTGCAAGAGTGTTGTTTAAAGGAATTAAAGACGTTATAGAATACAACGTTCAGCGAATAGCTGTTTTATCCCACCCGAGGACGGTGATCATTTTGGGATATTCTTCAATTAATTACGGTGCAGGTGTTGCACTGTTTATTTATTGGAAATATAGGGTCAATTCCAATTTTGTACAAACTTGGAATAAACTAATTTATTCACCTCATCTTGACGATGTGTGGTACAGTTGCTACGAACTTCTATTCCTCATGCTAATTAAATGCACGTTTCACAGGTTGCCGTTGCTATGGACACCTTAACAGGCATCACCTTTGTAGTACCAATGAATGCGTTAATTGCCTACAATTCTGGAATTTCACTGACATTGATTTTGGGAATTTTGGCCAAAATCCAACACTTTCCTTTTCTGCTTGTACTGGAAGTACTGGATGTCACAAAACGTGTTTCTGTGGCCAGACCTAAGGCATGCACACACCTATAAAGTAAGGAAGGGATGAAAGAAAGAAAAAGAGAGAAAAGATTAGAAAATAGTTATCATCGCAGAGATTTTTCCGTTTTCGAACCCAGAGCTCTTTCCTTGTGACAATGAGAGGCGTCTTGACTCGCAGGCTACAGGGTGTTCAGTTCCAATTTTTGTCCCTCAAGTACGGAAAAGAACGGCTTCGTTAAGTAGTGTGGAGAGGGGGCTGGTTGAGGGGTCCTTTTTAAAGTGTATACTCTACAGCAGGACCCGTGGAAGTAAGTTGATATGACAGAGGTTTAAAGTAGATACCGTGCCTTCGTTTGGCCCGGCTAGAAGTTGGCGCATCAAACAAGTTCAGTTGTACTCTTACAATCCATGGCTTAAAAAGATTTTAAAGTAAGAAGGCCGGGAGTTCTGGTTGTCTGTAACAGTGGCTCGCTACACCATGAACTTCTGTTACACTACTGCACTTTGTCAGAAAGTTAAGTCCACACAACTCCAAGCCTGTTTGGTGATTTGTATTTCTCATATCCGACCATAGATCCTGTCGATCTTGCAGGGAGGAATTGTGGTTAGGTTGAGATTGGTTAAAAAAAATCCTTCATCTTTTGACAAAAATAGAGCTGGGAAATCAAAACCTTCCCCTCCGAAGTTCGTTGATAGACACGCAGCTTCCTATCCCTCCCACCTCATGCAATATGCACCAAAGAGTGTACCCGTGCTCCCCACCCCTCCCTCCTGGCAACCTTATGCCCATTTGAATTGCAAATTTATCGTTAATTTATGTATCATCGTTTCACCACATGGCGGGAAGCCGCGGAGAACGAAGCTTTTCGTCCAGCTTTTAAATCTTTTCTTCTTACCCTGTATCGTTGTTAATCCTTACTGAAGTCGCAATAACCGATGATTAAAAACTTTGGTAAAACTCAAGCCAAGAAAAGTAAACGGCGCCAAAGCAAGCAACTTTTAAATCATGAAAGAAGACCACAGTCACGTGCAGTGTTCACAGTTCGAAGGTGACAAGATTGGAAATGAACTTCTACTGCTAGCAACCTCCTTCCACTTCAGGTAATTTTAAAATAATGTTTTGTCCCTTCGATAAGATTGTCTATGAAACCATTTTGCAATACAAGTCCATACTGGGCACATAAAGCTTATAGTTAGGCTCGCTGGTTCTTTAATTAACGAGTATATACTAGTTAGAACAAAATCTTGTTTTTGGAAGATGGTTAGTTTGGCAGTGTTGCGTGTACAATTAATATATGGGACTGTACGAAAATTTTTCCCTTCTTGCTGCAGCCTCGTCACATCCACATGTACATATGTAATTGTGTTTGGATCAGAAGATGAATAATATTCTGCCAAAACTTAACCTCATTAGGAACCATAGGAACCTGGGCCCAGTTGTTCAAATCCTGATTAAGCTAATCCTGGATTAAGGTGAACTTTGATTCGAGTTAAGGTGACCGAATACAGTTTTTAAGTGTACAGGTGTTAGAAGACGTTATTTGGAAACTATGTACTTCTGGACGCCCAAAATTGGTATGGTGTAAGACTAACTCAGAAAGAATGTATTTTCGTACGTCTTGTTGAGCTAAGTACCGTTTCCATGGCAACGCAGCGAACTATTAAACGTCCATAAATAGTAGGTTTCCTTTATTTTTAGAAAATGTACTCATTAGATTTTTTCCATTTTTTGTATCCAGAAAAACTCACAAAACACTGACACGGTTGCACTATTTTCATGTAATTTTAACAGAGAGATATCCTGTAAATATTGATTTTGCATTTTAATGTTTTGTGAAGATACCCTCTGTTAGATTTAGGTTTCTCTTTGTAGGCGACTTACGCTTTTAGGGAACTATTTTCATGCCAAATTTCACGAAATTCTAATGAGCGGTTCCTTAGAAAACAGTTCATTTCCACGAAAACAACCAGTCGCAATTTTTTGGTCAAATGCGCATGCGTGGCTTTAATTGGGTTTCATGGCAAAGATGAAAAGCATGCACAAGGTCTTGGTGAATTACTTTTTTGCTCGGAAAGAAAAGAAAAAGAGTCCAGAAACAAGAAACTTAGTTATTTAGGATCAAAACTTAACTTTATTATCCATTTCATGTGAAATCGAGGGATCAATTTATCGACCACCGTATTTGCGTACCACAACCCTAGCGCGCGCTTAATAGCATCACTAACAGAATCTGTAAAGCACTCGCAAACTGTGTTCGGCCACCTTAAAGGAAAAATTTCCACACAGCCCCATAAATTAATTATGCATGCTGTTGTGTTAATTATGTATGCGCCTCATTGTTTTTAAAGACAATAACCAATTCCCTTGTGTTTTGCATATATACATTGCAATTAATACTTACTGCGTCAATAAAAGAGGATTTCGTTGTGTCATGACTTTTACTCCCCTTCTCTCTCCATTTTTCCAATCGCATTTTCTTTATTTCTCTACCCCAGCCCCCTAACGCTTTTCTTTTTCTTTCTTTCTTTTTTTTTTCGGTCTACCTACCATACCGTGCCTTGAACTGAAGCCTTACTGTTAGTGTTGGATTCTCTGTCCGTCTTCTTTACCACTAGACTACGAGGAATTTGTTGGAAATTACCCCTCAATAAATATATTTCATTTTTTGTAAGCCATTAAAAATCTACATAGCGATACAAAGGTAATTTTTCCTGTGCGTTGCATTTGCCTTGCAATTTTCACGAGAAAATGCATCATTCTCGCCCCTTGATTGGCCAGTCTCGTTTTGGGTATTTCTCCTAGTCATAGCCCCATGCAACCATGTTATAGTCAGTTGTAGAGCGTTAACGAGTCTTGGCCAACTTCACTTTTTGTAGTTGTTGGCTTCTGCTCCGAATTGTGGTCTTATTATTTTTGCGTCCTTTGCTGTTTCGTCCATCGCTTCCCCTACGTCACTGCCCGTGTGAAATAACCCCATGGAACTCCATGGAGTGTCTGTGGAGTTCCATGGAGTTCCATAGAATTCCATGGAATGTCCATGGAGTTCCATGGGATTCTATTAAACCTCATGGAGGTGGACACTGGTGTGTCCATAGAATTCCATGGAGTACTTGAAAATCTAAAATCTAACCATAAAGTCCACTGAATTTAGTTATGTCAGTAATTATACTCACTGCCGTGCTTTAAATGCCATGGAATTGAGTGTCTTTGTAAAGGTTAAGTTCAAATGAAATGCATAATTGGAATGACTATTATGACAAAACATATAAATAGCTGTGCCTTCAGAACAATTTATTATTTTCTCAAATCTCCTTTCGATATTATCACTGTGTATGATTGCAAGCTGTGAGAGTGATGAGGGCGATGGTGAATGCAGGAGTCCACAATTTAACATTCTAGATGAAATTTCTAGTGCTGAGGATGACAGTGACCAAAGTAAGAAACAAAAAAGTGGGCATAGAGAAGTTTTAAAATCAAGATAAAGGTCTGTACTTTTTAAATAAATGTCAACTTCGACGAAATTGGGCACTGATGTCAGGAACAAAAAAGTTAAAAAAAATATTGCAGGGATTTAGTTGTAAATAGCCCAAACAGAATCTTCCTTTCAATTTATTATAGTTTTTCCTATAATAATGATATGATCCATGCCTACAGAACCTACCTCCAAGAGTGTGAAGACCTATGGATCAAAGACAGTTGCTATACTGTACTACAGGCAAATAAAAAACGTAACATCACTAAGGTAATCTTGGAGTCAGTTTAATAAAAATGACTCATCTGTTTAAAAACATTTTTTACTGATAAGTATATTTCATTGTAAGTAAAAAATAAGACTAAGTGCACGTACAGTGGAACCCCGTTTAAATACGAACCACTTTCGGGCCGTGAAAATGTGGTCGTAATAACGAGGTGGTCGGATTAACAAGGTTGTAAAACTAAGGAAATGACTGGACTTTCAATTCGTTGGGGGCACAAAAATATGGTCGTAATAATAAGGTGGTCATAAAGCGCGGTTCCACTGTTTGTCACCACAGTTTGTTTACATTATGCATTTACATTGAGGCCAGAGGAATAAAAAATATATATATTGCATTTTTTTTACAGACCAAGAAAATGGACGACTCTAGAAAGGTGGCTGAGGTTCAAAACTTAAAGAACTTGCTGAGTCGGACACCCCCTAAATCTGTTGCCAACCCTCCAGTAGTCACAAGACCACCACTGCAGACATCTCAAACCCCCTGGGACTACAGTATCTCCATGTCCAGGTCCCTCATCCTCACCTTCATTGACACCTCTACCACCTGCACCACTGCTATCACGTTCACCACAAACAAAAAACATGTATTACACCAAATGCGATGGGTGTAGAAAGCTGGAAAGGAAAATAGATAAAATGGAGGAGGAGTTGCAGCGCATGAAAAAGGCTCTCCAAAAGGTAATCAAAATGCCACCTTTCACACATAACAGCGCCTAACATATAAATTGACACAGGAAAATGTAAAAAAAAAATTCAAAATAAGTAGTAAAATTTGATGAGTAATAGCACAGTCATGTCATTTTCAAGGGCAACACGTATAAATAGGAGTAGTGACTCAGTTCCTGTACATACATTGGAAATCAGAACCACAAGTTATTGGACTCTGGACTCTTTAAGTGTAGTAAATGTAGAGGCTGTATTAAATTAATTTAGTTACTAATGTTATTATAATTAAAATCTCAACATTCTTCTTATAGTTGAATAATTTAGCTTCAAGAGATCCTGCAAAACTGGCACGATCACAATCACAATCACAATTGCACCTACCAAAGAAGAGGAGGATGCAGATTTAACTTTTCATGATGAGGGAGTCGACCAATTGCCCACAGAGCCAAGGGCGGCAATTACTGTTTCCAGTGCTGGAGGTGAAGAAGAAAGTAATTTCCACGTTTTCATCGCGGCCCCCACCACCTCCAACACAGAGACCACACGGAAAGCACAGAGTTGGATAGAATCTCAACTGGAAAATTTTCTTAAAGCAAAAATAAGGTAGGGGTTACAAATGCAGGTTCTTTGCTTTTTACAAATTTGTGGTTTCTGCTACTGCGTAAAAACTTCCCCAGTAAAAATATAGGCGTGATCACAAACCGTGATCATGGGTAAAAACTTTTTGCCCGTGATCACAGAAAAAACGAGAATCACGCCTGAATGGCTGATGACCGTGATCACTCCCTAAATCACAGTGGCGTGATCACGCACTTTTTCAATAGAGGACTGATCGAATTTCGAATTGAACTACTTCAATAATAAGCAAATTATCTATTATAGTTGACAAGCGTAACAATTTATCTTTAGCACAGTGCGCGTGCCTTAACATTATAAACACAGTCTGCAGTTAAAGTTGTTTTGCAGTACGTAAGTGTATTTATTTTTGTGTACAGAATAAAAATGAACACCACACGGCGCAGTCTGTTGCGCCGTGGAATAAGCTAAAATAGTATACATTTTGACAAGTTGAGAACTACAAAGGTAAATGCCTTGTAAATTTTTGTCAAAATTGAGCCCTTACCTTAACAAGTTTTTTAAACCCCTTTGCCAGCTTTTAGTAAATTTCACTAAAGGAAATGCGAGACAATTCAGGTGAAAGTTACATTTTGACTGACAATAGTTAAATGTACATTGTAGGAATTTGCCAAGATTGGTATTTGGGCATAAGTGACTTCTATGCTCAAACATTGATTCAAACCACTTGAATGAAATTTTCAACCTTAACATCTTTGTAGGCGCAATTGCACACACACATTACTAAAACTGATCACATGTGAGTGAGCTTACCTGGAAGCTGATTTACTCACATTATTGTTAAAGTGCCCCTGGGACGAAAATTTCATTTTCCATCTTTTTGCATTTCCATGTAGAATATGACCTTCTTACTCATGAACATTACCAAATTTCAATCCTTTATGGCGATTGGAAGTATTTTTTTTTTAGCTTTTTATTCGAGATTTCACGGCCGCCATTACTTGGCCTTGTTCCGGAAGTTAAGGCTCAAATTACAGCAAGTGACGTCATTGGCTCAACACGAAAAATTCCACATGGCTAATTTTCATATGGATTAATTCTACTTCATAAACTGTATTCTGCTGTTATTTAGTTCGCAACTGCAGAATACAGTTTATGAAGTAGAATCCATATGAAAATTAGCCATGTGGAATTTTTCGTGTTGAGCCAATGGCCTCACTTCCTGTAATTTGAGCCTTAACTTCCGGAACAAGGCCAAGTAATGGCGGCCGTGAAATTTTGAATAAAAAGCTAAAAAAAAATACTTCGAATCGCCGTAAAGGATTGAAATTTGGTAACATGAGTGAGAAGGTCATATTCTCCATGAAAATGCAAAAAGATGGAAAATGAAATTTTCGTCCCAGGGGCACTTTAAGACACTAGTTTCTAAACAAATATTTAAGACTCACAGTGTTGACATCGTTTTAATAACACTCATTCATTAATTCATATAGATTTTAAAAAATCATTTTTTAAAGAAATAATTAAAGGAATGTCAAGAATTTCAAGAATTTAAGGGTGCTGTCATTGACAAGAAATTTTCTAAAATCAATCAAATGTGAACAGGATTTTATTATTTTCCTTTAAGATTTGGGACATGGTTAAAATGCACAAAAACATGCCTCTTCACCACAGTGTGCATTGTAGTCTTGGTTTGAAGTGTTTTAAGAGTGAAATTTCACATTATTTACCTTCATGGAAAACAAGATCAACTCACTCATTATAGTTCTAATGCACTCTCTGTTGCACCCTGCAGTGTAAAGTTACCTTTTCTCATGCAGTTTAAACCTGCCAAGTGTACAGATAAGTTGCTAGGCAATATAGCCTTTGTGTCGGCAAATCTTGGCAGTTGATGCAGCCTTGATTCTTGGTAAGATGTAAAGTAGTTATATCAGGAAAAATAATCCAATATGTTTTCATTACACCAGGACAAACACTAAACACAGTGGACAGAAACTTTAGTGGAAGTACAATGGGAAAAACAAGATTTTTCTGAGGTATTACTATAGGTAAGTCTTTCTCTTGATTTCCTTGTTTAATAGATGGTAGCAAAGTAACGTTGCAAGCCATTATTTTGGGAAGGACAATTCTTTGGCAATTCAGACAATGATGATGATATTGGTGGTGAAGATGAAGATGATGATGTTGTGAAAGGTGATACTACAGTGCAGAACTGTCTAAGCAGCTGAACACAAGAATTTAATGTTGTTTTATTTTCAGGACAAGGAAAAGTGCAACAGTTTAAAGCTTCAGATGGGAAATGCAAATTATGGAAACAATACCATCAGTAACAGGTAAATTTAATGTTTTGGTTTTGTTTTCCTTTTCAAGGAAGTCAAATCAAAGAACTTGTTTGATCATGTCTTTGCATGTGTTTCGCTGGACTGAAAATGAGTGATCAATGTACGTATTATCCGAGGGAGTGAGAGGATGACTTTCTGTTTAATCAAGGTGTTTGGAATTTTGAGAGGGCTTTTCAAATCAGTCAGAATTCCAAAAGCATGAGGGGGGGGGGGGGGGGTGGGGTGGCAGAACGATGGGAATTCTAAGGGCAAGGGGGAATTGAGGATTTTGGAATTTCTGAAGGCAAAAGGGGTCTAGATGAAGAAGCCACCCATGGTAGGGTATAGATATTTTCTGGAATCACCCAATTTGTCTACGTAGTCACCTTCTGTAACAATTGCTTTATGAGACCTACCGATAGTGTTCATGTTTCCAGGACATTTTTTAACAATGCAATGGATTACAAGTTGGGTGAAAGTGCAATACAAAATCACTCAGATTAAACGGCAAGTTAACTTTTGATCCAATTTTTCATACCTTAATGCTAACCATAATCACCATGCAATTCTCACCGAAGTTGGTATATGATAACCAAGGTTAGAAAATTACATTTTTCTCAGCGAATTATCGTCTGAGTTTGGTCATGGTTTGTCATCAGCGATGTTGCTAGGCAACAGGGACGTCACCAAGAGCCAGCTCTGAAAGAAATTTTATCATCGGCTGAAATATCAACAGAACACAAATACTTGAGGGGTGCATGGTCTAAGAGAGCTGGCTGGGTTTGTTAATGAGCCAGTGCTGAGGTTTTCATAATCTTTAAGACTTTTCCCTGTATGTAGCCTAAATACTCTATACGACATAAACCAGTTATTTCAGAACAAATAATCGAACTTGATTTTTATTTACAGGAAAGACACTAAAATAATGGAGTGGGCAGAAACTGTAGTGGAAGTACAAAGTGTCAAGAACAAGATTATTCAGGTGTTACTATAGGTATGTTTTCTGTAGACTTCCTTGCATATTAATATTATTTGAAGAACCTCAGTTCCTTGGGAATTAAGATAACGTTTATGGTGATGGTGATGATGATAATAATGATAATGATGATGATGATGATGATGATGCCATGAGAGGTGATACGGCAACATGGGAGTGTCTGAGCAGTTGAGCATAATTTAAACTCATTGCCAAAGATCGACGAGCCATGGAATTAGGTGCTGCAAGGTGAGGGAGTATGCAGCATGTTGCATCCTGCCCGGTGCTCGGAGATTACCATGGCAACTCAGTCCATGCACCCTAGATGTGCACCTGTCACTTACCACCAAGTTATAGTTACCCCACAGGGGGGACGGCAAGGTGCAAAAAAACTCAAAGGAATAGCGAGCGAAATAGAAGCAAGCTAGCAATGGCAGGCAAAGCAGCTATCCCTAAAATTTCCTAAGGTGCCACCGCATTGAACTCTGCAGATGGAGTGCTGACCACCCCCTGGCTCAAATTTAACGTAGCCTAAATGATATTTAGTCACAATATGATGCAAAATATCAATTTAACTTATTTTTAATTTCAGGACAAGGAAAACTGTAACAGCTTTGGAGTCTCAAATGGGAAATGCAATGAAAACAATATTGACAAGGTCCACTTTGTGAGTTCAGTTTTTGAGACACTTAAAGTTTTCAATCTTTTTATTCTCTCCTTTATTGTTGGCAAAGAAACTCCTTTCTTTGCAGTCTCATTTATGATAATTTCCTGAGTGAACAGGCTCAAGTTTAAAATTTTAACTGATCCTTCTAGGGATTTTCTAAGGAAATAAGTTTTGCTTAGAGTATTACATCATTATTTTAACCAGCTATTGTCTATTGTGGAGTTAAGGAGTATTATTCAATACAAACCTGCAGTGTAGTGCTATTAGGCCTTTGTATCCTTGATGTTGCATTGCATTGCACTGAAATTGTTTTAAATTTCATAAGCAAAATATAATGATGGAATGCAAGAGGTGGATCAGGCTGGTGATAAACAAAGTAAAGAACATTTTGATGGGCATTATTTATAGTGGTGTCAGTATTTGCATTTATACACTCAGATATTTTTGTGAATTAAGTTAATTGATTGTCAGAGCTATTTTTTGCTTCAGCCTGGTAAAATTTGACTAAGAATTAAATCTGATCTCTGTTCAACTTGGTAGTCCAACACTGAATTGGAATCCTTAAGCAACAGGAACATAGAGCCATTATATCACAGATTTTACATGTTTCTTAAAATTTGTTTGTTGGTAAGAGTTTTCAGATGTCGCTTGAAATCAAAATGCATGTTCTCCTCACTGTTCTCTCTGTGTTCTTAAGGTGATGTTGGGAGAATTTTTTGTAAAGATCATAATTTAATTCTTTGGTGCAGGTCATTTATCCATTTTCATGGCCAGTATGTTTGAACATTAATTACTAGTGATTTAGTAAAGAGAAATTTGTTTTCATTCAGTATAATAGGGCTATAGATTCAAAACAGTGTTTTGTTGATCCTTATGCCAGAATAAGGTCAAAGTTGAGTTTTGCTACTAAGAACTGTCTTTTTTCTGTTGTTAAAATCATGATTTGTATGAAATTTTACCTTGCCTTATTATAAACAGTTATGGTTGCTTTCAAGTATGTTTTGCTAATTCAAACTTTGGGACAAATAGTTTAATTTCAAGTTATGTGTGTTTCAAGTGTGAGATGTTTGAAAGTACTGTATCCTCATAAACAGTTCAGTAATTTCTTGTGATTTTTTGTGATACCAGCTGCCGATCCCCAGTAAACCTCAGAATCCTTCAGGTGACAAAGAAACCTCGATTTTTTTTTTGTGGAAATGAAGTAGTACGATTCTTTGGGTAATTTCTTGGTTAACTTTGGAAATCTTTTTTCAATCGTAATAATTTGTGCCTGTGCTACAACCTCGCATTATTATGGTACACTTTTAACCAATAAACTCCTTGTTTAAGACAGTAGTCTGATAAGAACTGACTGCTTTTTCGTTCCCATTATTAAATTATATCAAAATGAATAATTAAAAATGATGATTTAGATGTTCATTTAAAGGTTTACAAACAGTGAAACAATGCTGCAGTAGACAAAAACATCTCTTTTCTCCTGCAATTAATTAATCGACAGCATTCTTTTGATGTGTATAGAGCTTATGGAATTGAACCATATCCCAAATTTTCCTCATTATATTCCAATGATCCAGTGCATTGTTTGATCTTTATTGATGTGAAAAAATAATATTGACTGAAGACCAAGGTGAGCAACATGCATAACTCACACATGCTAGCCATCTAAATACAGTACTAAGCCGAGTTGTGATTGGTTGAGAGATAATGATATCATCGAACATGGGGGATTAGGCCCACGGCGACTTTGAACCTAAATTACTTTTTTAATGTTTGAGTAAACGCCCTGAAACTTCAGAACGTTTTCAGAAATTTAACTAGGAAAAATTTGATGTGGTTGATTAATGTTGATTGACTTTGTTACCATGGCAACCCACTTTTGACAGGCTTTTTTTTAGAAAATCTTTTTTTTTTAAATGAAGAAAAATCACTTTTCTTCCCATAACTTCTATGTTTTTAGCACATGTAAGTGTTTCTTTATTGGCTTTAGTTACTTTTCATTCAATTGTGGTTGTTCTAGTCTCACTGTCATAGCTTTTATACTGTCTTGAGAAGTTATTAAGGGGTGCCAATTCCCCCCCCCCCCCCTTCCCCCCTACCCGGCCCCAGAAGAAAAAAAAAGAGCCCAGTCTAGATTGGGTTATTGACCAAAACTTTTTCAATAAGATGAAAACTGTTTTACTGAATTTGATTTTTGACTAAAAAGTTTTCCGGAAACTGTGTACTTATTTTTCATGGCCATTGCTTATTTGTCCTCAATAAATTTCTTGTTTGAATTTAACTGTTTTCTAAAGAGTAATAAAACTTTAACTTTGACGAGGTTACATATACTTTGTAAAATGTCAAACATTCATCCAAGCAATATTTATTGTTTTTCTGTTTTTATCTCTAATGTAAGAGAAAATAAATAAATAAGTAAGCTTGGATTTGTTGTAGGAATCCATCAGAAGGTGGTGTTTAACCATTTTAGCATTTATGTCGTTAAGTTTTTGAAAATTTTTTCTCGGGAAATTGCACTTTTCAAATAAAAGACAAATGACGTCAAATCCAAAACATAAGTTTAACTTGAAAGGAAAAGAAAGTTGTACAAGAAAAATAAATGAATAAAAAATCACTGGGGAAAACAGCAAACCCCCTTTAGTTTAGGACAGAATCACAAACAGAAAATGATAGAAGACAATTAAGGCAGGTCAAAATTATTTAAAATTGTTTGTGGGCTCTATTGATTCCAGCAAATCCTGGATAGACGTTTAAGTTAAGTGTGTTTTATTTAAAGATAAAATGTAAATTAAATGCAACGACAAATTTGCACCATAAAATTTATCTTAGGCAGTCAGATGTCTTTGTAAAAAAGTTTTTCTGTGTAGCTCAAATATCTGAGAAGAGCAAGGAAGTGGGTATAAAAAAACAGAAGTTGAGAAAATTAAACCTGTGATCAAACTGAAGTCCATTTCAGTTGATATTTTGCTAATTCTCAATTCAAAGTTTTCCCCAATTTTTCAGTTTCATCTACAGGTTTTTATAATTAATTAAGTGCATAGTGATTTTCAGTGAAAAATTGTAAGTTAGCTTGATGCTTTTTTAGCACAGTGTCATGGTGTTAGGTTGTGCTGTAGCTAAAACTGTTTCATCAAACATTTCAAATCTTTCATCCCAGCTAGCACTTGCAAAAAAAGTAGAGTATAGTACTAGTTTTATTGAACAGAACAACAAATTTGCACCATAAAATTTATGTTAGGCCGTCAGATGACTTTGTAAAAGATTTTCTGTAAAATAAGAGCAAGGAAGTGGAGCGTTGAAAAAATAAACTGTCAAACTTCAGTCCTTTAATTTTCAGGTGAAATTTTGCCAGTTTTTAGTTCAAAGTTTTCACAATTTTTCAGTTTCATCTACAGGTTTTTAATATGTGGTGATTTTCAACAAAAATTGTATTGTGGTGTGAGGTCGTGCAGGAACTGAAAACATCACAATTTCATTTGAATGGTCACAGTTTAGGATTTCAATCACAGACTCAAAGTTAGAACCACCTTGTACATCATAATAAACAGCACCACAGGAAAGTACTGCTCAGTAGCTTTCGTTTTAATGGTGGCACTTCAGGATTTCATCCACAGACTGAAAAGTTAGAACCACCTTGTACAGCATAATAGACAACACCACAGGAAAGTGCTACCCAGTAGCTTTCATTTGAATGGTCACACTTCAGGATATCATCCGTGCACTCAAAACTTATAACCACCTTGTACAGCGTAATAAACAGCACCAGAAAAAAGTTTTGGTTAGCATGCAAATTTTGAATTTCCTTGGCAGAATTTTTCACTTTCCGGTAAACTTTTCTTGTGGTTATAAACATACGGATTTGACGATCGCAGCTAAACGTTTTAGATTCCTGAGCTTTCATCTTGAACTAACAGTCATCCCTCCGTTCAACATTGCCTCTTCACCTGGGAAGAAAGAAGGCAGTCAAAATTTCTCTGCTTATAGATTTGGCTTAAATTCTAATCCAGCTAAAGTAAATTCTATGGTTATAGCGTTTTGTTTATTGGTGAAAATTCCTTGTTTTTCACTCGTTGTAAATGGTATCCAAAAAAAATTGTGTGCTCATACAAATTGATAGGGTTAATAACGACACTGCAAGCACCAAAATATTTGATTAAATTTCAGAATGAAGTTTTGGTTTCAGCCCTTCCTCCATGGTAGTCAAGCTGATGTTTATTGAAATTTTTTTTATGCTAAAAAACTAATTAATTAATTAATCAATCAAAAATACCGCTAATTCCAATACAAATACTACATGATTTATTGGCCAGTTCTGAATTTTTGATGTCCAAAAGTTGACTGCATTGCTTATTTTTATGCAGGATATAAGGGACCCTTGGATGCCAGAATTGAGCAAGCACAAAAGTCAAGTACAGTCACCTTGAACTGAAAGTAAAGGTAGGGGGAACTTATTTTACTTAATGTTAATAAGTAGCACAAGAAAAGACTTTTGAATTTGCTCTACAGTTGGTTAGGGCTTAGATACAGGTGCAAAACACTTTATGGTTAGAGTATAGAGCTTATTATCATGTGTGGTCAATGCTAGCGAAAACATTGTTTTTCCTTCAAATTCCTTAACCAAACCGTCAAAATTAATTTTAATACTGACCAACAAACATAATTTTCATTCTAAGTTTTGTATGCTACAAGTTATTGGATTGAAACTAAATCTGCTCAGAGGTGCTATTGCTCTGCATTCAGCTGTAGGATCATGTAGACTTATTGTTGCATAAGGACTTTATAACGAAGCTATTCTGTAAATTTCATTAAGAGTTTTTAAACACAAAAACTTACAGTACAAAAGGTGATGCATAAAAACAAACCAAAATGATTAAGCCTTTGATTTCTGACTTGAAAATAGTCTTTAAGGTGCAAATTTCCTTTCAAAACTTAAAGAATTTCTTAGAAAGGAAAACTAACAAAGAAGAAAGCTAAGCAAGCGCACATATTTTGACAAAAATTAATGTAGTCCATGTTTGTTTACTTGTTGTTTTGTGACATCATTTCTTCTGAACGATTTGGTCAACACAGCATTCAGTATAATATAAAATTGTAGTTTTTGTAATTTCTTTTTCCATCTTTTATACCAGCTGGTGTGAACAAACTGAGCTACATGTGTTTTGTATATCCAAAAAGTGTCATTCAGTTCATCACAGTTTTTTCGAAATTAATTTTTTCATTTTTTTATGCCTTTAAAAAAAGACAGCTTTATTTCCACCAGCCAGTGGAATGTTAGGGCCAAAAAAGCAAGGAAGAAGAAACACTTGGAAAAAAATGTTTCACTAACGATTAATTTGATTCCAGTTATTCTCTTTCTTGTTGCGATATCCTCAAGATTACTTAATATTCATTCCCAAATTAGGTAAAAGAACCTTCAACTCAGATAATTTATAGCAGACAGAAAATGAAGGCAAAACTAAACAATTGCTTTGTGCATCTAAACTTAAAGCCAACAGAATACAAAACAGGTATAAATTGTCTTAAATCAGGATAACTATGCCTGAGAATTTCTCCTATAGTCAGCATTAAATGGGAATTAGAAAGGAAAAAATAAGCTAGAAAAGTCTCACACAGCAACCCAAAACACAAATTAAATCCCATGACAATCACTCTAAACAGACCTCTGATACTTCTGGGCACAAACCATTTACCAAACAGCAGTCTTTTAAACAGTAACTCTCACCACGACATTCACATTAGACAGACTACTGCTGACTACTACTCCTGAGTTCAAACCATTTTCTAGATGGCAGTCTTTTAAGGACTACTCTCCCCCAGAGGATCACACTAGACAGACTACTGATACTCCTGGGCTCAAACAATTTACCAAACAACAGTTTCCAACGACAACTGTCACCCAGACCATTTAAGTTAATATGGTTTCAAACCGTTAATTGCACCAGACAGACGAGTGAAACCATTGAACTGCTCCTCGTCATCTTCATCGTCAAAAATCATGTCGAGAATTTCTTCTCCCAGTGATTCGTTATAGTTACAAGCCATAATTTTTTTGATGACTCCAAAAAGGCGAAAATTGAAAACTGTAAGCTGAGTGAGCGGATTTGTCTCAGGACTAGATAAACACACAGAGTAAACTCTTCAACAACTAGAATTTATTTAGCAAGAAACAAAAATTTATACACTTTGAAAACATGCAAACGTTTCGCGTAAGGAAATGACGATACGTTCAATTCATTCTTGAAGCATGAATCAAAAGACACTCCTAAAATGAGCGAGCACATTTGGCGAAAATGCTCGATGCTCGATTGCTTACCTACGTAAAGGAATGTCCAACTACGCAGCACGTTCACAACAATAAGTCTTGCCTTTTGCCGTTAAATCTTTCCTATATCTCAATTCTTCAACCAGAAGCATTCTTCAAAATTACAACGCTTCACTTTAACAACAAACGGCGATTTTCAATGGGAAAATTCAACGTGAAAACTTCGAGCTTGCCTTTCGCAATGTATGAGAAAATTCTAGCTTGAAACCTGAGAAACACGTTGGAATGTGTCAAAAACAACATTCCTCAGGCCCCGGATGAGAAATTCGCTTTTGAACAGAGAACTCTCTCAAATACGCCAAAAGGCGTATTTGGTACCACGCGGACAGTCACGCAATACGCCAAAAGGCGTATTTGGTAACCAAAGGGTTAAGGATCACTATTCTCACCCAGACAATCACAGTAGACAGACTATGGATTTTCCTGGGTTCAATTCATTTACTAAACAACAGTATTTTAAGGAATACTCTCAAACCATTTATTTAACAACTGAATCACACTAATATGCAGTCACAGCATTCAGTTTAAAATTATTTTGCACCAAGAATTCTAGGCAGTGATAGTTTAGTTCAGGGTATCAGTTGTTTATGTCGATCAAAACACAAAATTGTTGGTAAATTTCATCAGTTTTAAGTCAATGTTTTCCTTTGTGGTTAAGTTTCAGTGAAAGGTTTAGTAGAGTAGGCAAGTGATTTTTCAGGAAAATTGTTGGGTCATTTTGCGAGCCTTAAGGATTTCACCCACAGACCAAAAACATTTAACATGACACAGAAAGTTACACTTAACATTTATTTGGCTGCTATAAGTAACACTTAAGGATTACACATGCTTCAGTAGAACACTTTGGTTTCAGGAAAATATAGACTACCAGGAACCATGAAATGCCCACTATAGCTTTGAATGCTCACCTTTAAGATTTCATGCACAGACTCAAAACTTGAATCACCGAAAGTACTGCTCAGTAGCTTTCATTTTTTTTTTTTTTTTTTATTGTTTGCAAAATCACATTACTTACATTACTTACAGTACGGGCTATATATATCACTAGACAATACAGTATTCTACCTACAATACATGCTTACTGGTTACTTACGCTACTGAACAAAACAGGACTCTACTTACAATTCAATACATATAGCCTTAAACATAACAGTAACTAGAAAGCAAGTAAGAAAAGGATGAAAAAAATTGTGCGTTTTCGCTAATTTAAATTAATTTCAAATTTCCCATTTTTCAACTTTCCATTGTAAGATTAGCGCTGACTTCAATTCTAGAATATTTGGGGGTTTTTCTAACATTTTACATGAGTAGTAATATTTCTGAGTTTGTACAGTAAGGATCTGGAATTTTCGCATTAATTTTGAGTTAGTATTCGGGGGTGGATCATAGTCTTTAAATAGGTACTGTAGTTTAGATGGAGTAAAATTTACTTTGTGCTTATTATTAAACCATGTTAAGGCTTCTTGAAAGAGTTTTTGGCCTGCAGGGCACTCCAGAAATGCATGTTCCAAGGAATCAGCTGAATTACAGAAAAAACACTCCTCATTATCTGCTATTTTAAATCGTTTGAGCTCTTTTTTGGTCAACATTTGGTGTAACATTTTAAAGGAGAATTGTCTCAGTTTGTTGTTAGTAGAGAGGCGAGGTATATTTTTGAATAATTTTTGCCATTTACATTCTATATCGGGGTATTGTCTGGCCCAAAATTTTATGGCTGTTGGTGTAACTTTTGCTTTTTCTTGAAACAGATGATAATAGGCTCTACATTTCATTTTTGAAAGTTGAATCGATTTGTCCCTAGGTAAGTCAAATATATCACAATCATCAAGAATAAAGTTCATAGGTCTGGGTGTAGAAGCTGCCCTTGATTTGAGGTTTGCTGGAATTGATGCAAGGATTTGAAAATAGTTTAGAAAATTAATTTTTATTTTGTACTTGCGATTAAATTCTTCATAAGTTAGCTTTCATTTGAATGGTCACACTTTAGGATTCCATGCACAGACTCAAATGTTTGAACCACCTTGTACAGCATAATAAACAGCACCACAGGAAAGTATTGCTCAGTAACTTTCAAGTGAATGGTTATACTTAAGGATTTTATCCACAGACTCGAAAGTTAGAACCACCTTGTAAAGCATAATAAACAGCATCACAGGAAAGCACTGCTCAGTAGCTTTCATTTGAATGGTCACACTTTAGGATTCTATGCACAGACTCAAATGTTAGAAACACCTCATACAGCATAATAAACAGCACCACTGAGTGAGGAAAGTGACTGCTCTCTTGTGGCTGACATAAGAGGTATTCTGTTGTCTGAATCAGTTTCTGATGCACAGTGTATTTATTCCTTGCTCTGTAGTGCATAGTACCAGTTCAAATATAATACATTTCATTGCCTGATTTTGTAGTACACGTAGACATCGTTGACAAAGTTTGGCTCTTTTCTTTTTATTAAGGATCAAGTTTGTCATTCAAAGTTTCAGTTGTTTTACTATGGACAAAAAGATTTTAGGCTGAAGGAGTCTGGCTGTTTTTGCAACTTTTGTTTAGGCACAAATTTTTACTAAAAGCAGTAATTATGAAAATCGTATTGGCAAGGATGTTTGGTTACTAGAATCCGTTTTTCTTGGAAAAGATCTGAGATTATTTTATTTTTATAATTTTTTGTTTGTTTTTTTATTTCCATTTGAAAGTTTTGAAATGGTTTTTTCAGTGAATATTGAAGGGTATCAGTTGTTTACGTTGAAGCACAAATTTAATTAAAATTCATTTAGCTTCAGTGAAAGGTTTAATAGAGTAGGCAAGTGATTTTTCAGGAAAAGTGTTGCATATTTTTTTAGCCTTAAGGATTTTACCCATAGACCAAAAACATTAGAAACATGACACAGAAAGTTACACTTAACTTTTACTTTGGCGGCTGTTTACAGTTTAGGATTACACATGCTTCAGTAGAACCAATTTATTTTCAGGACAATATAGACTACCAGGAACCATGAAATGCTCACTATAGCTTTGAATGCTCACCCTCAAGAGTTCATCCACAGACTCAAAAGTTAAAACCACCTTGTACAGCATTATAAAGAGCACTACAGGAAAGTACTGCTCAGTAGCTTTTATTTGAATAGTCACACTTAAGGATTTCATCCACAGACTCAAAAGGTAGAACCACCTTGTTAAGCGTAAAGCATAATAAACAGCACCACAGGAAAGTACCGCTCAGTAGCTTTCATTTGAATGGCCACACTTTTGTATTTTAGGCACAGACTCAAAAGTTAGAACCACCTTGTCCAGCATAATAAACAGCACCACGAGAAAGTACTGCTCAGTAGCTTTCATTTAAATAGTCACACTTTTGGATTCTATGCAGACTCAAAACTTAGAACCACTTTGTGCAGGATAATAACAGCACCCCAGGGAAGTACTGCTCAGTAGCCTTTATTTGAATGGTCACACTTTAGGATGTAATGCACGTACTCAAACGTTTGAGTCACCATGTACAGCATGATACCTAAGCTGATGATTTCTTGTTAGCTTCAACACATGTTTTCTAGAATTAGAATTTTTTGTGCCGTCATTTAATTTAAGTTTTCTACACGAAGCCTCCGTGGCCCAGTGGATAAGCTAGCACTTCTTGACTTAAACACGTGACAGCCTCTCTGCCGTCGTTTAATTTAAGTTATGTTTTGATTTAAGACGAATGGGGTGAAGGGTTTCAATACCAGCAACCGGCAGTTTTACTTCTTTTTTTTCTTAAACTTAGATTTGCATTTTTCTTTTTTTTTCTGGAAGATATGATTTTTTAAACCAGGAATTAGTATTTTTTTTTTTTTAATTTTTTAATTGGTGCACAATTTTTTTTTTTTGCACCAATTTCAAAATTAAAGTTCAAAAATCTCTAATTCCTTGGTAAGCAATATCTTCGGGAAAAAAAAAAGAGAAAAGAAAATCTAAGTTTAAGAAAAAAAGAAGTAAAACGGCCGGCTGGTGGTTGGAACCCCCCCTCCCCTTTCGTCTTAAGCCACAACACAACTTAAATTAAACGACGGCAGAGAGATAGGCCGTCATGTGTTTAAGTCAAGAAGTGCGCGCTTATCCACTAGGCCACGGAGGCTTCGTGTAATAAAGAGTCGTCAAATTTACCTATAGGTTGGTTCTGGGTTTATTGTTTTCGGTGAACCATTGTTTCCGGCGAATGCTAATTAGCGTTAATTAGTCATTTTTTTTATTCATAGTCCGTGCAGAATGTTGCACGCTTTGAAAGAACAAAACACAACGTAAACCGCAAGAAAATATTAGAATATCAGACAAACGCGACAAGAAAAGCGCGAAACATCGGACTGAAATATTGAAAACAGCGTATTTCCAAAAATATTACGTTCGCTTTGCTGGAAATTTAAAACAAGTTTTTGGTCGTGTTTGTAAAATATATAACTAGCAGTGCGTAGGAATTGTTACCTTCATAATTTAAAGAACTGATTTGCTTGGAAAAAATCATGTTATTTATTTTGAGTTCTGCATCTGTTTCAGGTACGCTGTCGTTCATCTCAAGTTAGTTTTACGCGATGAAGACGAAGATGAGAAAGGAAAGAAGGCTGCCAAGTTAACTGTAAATTATGGCGAAACGATTTTCAATCCCGAAAGTTTCGAAAATATCGCCTTTACAGGGAGTACAGTAGCTTTCGTTTGAATGGTCAGGCGTTAAGATTTTATCCACAGACTCGAAAGTTAGAGCAACTTTGACTGTTCAATGTGTCTTTCATCTGAATGATTACACTCTAGGATTTCGTGCACAGAATCGAAAGTTAGAACCCTATTCAATGATTTGCCGTTTTTATCCAGCATTCTAAAATAGTAGTTTTCGAACGCTGTATTCCAACATTCTAAAATAGTAGTTTTCGAACGCGGTATTCCAACATTCTAAAATAGTAGTTTTTGAACACTGTACTATTACAGTAGTTTTCGAAAACTGTATTCCAACATTCTAAAATAGTAGTTTTTGAACACTGTATCCCAACATTCTAAATAGTAGTTTTTGAACACTGTATTCCAACATTCTAAAATAGTAGTTTTTGAACACTGTATTAAAACTGTACTATTACAGTAGTTCACACTGTATTCCAACATTCTAAAATATTAGTTTTTGAACGCTGTATTCCAACATTCTAAAATAGTAGTTTTGAACACTGTATTAAAACTACTATTACAGTAGTTTTTGAACACTGTATTACAGTAGTCTAAAATACTAGTTTTGAACACTGTATTCCAACATACAGTAGTTTTTGAACACTGTATTAAAACTACTATTACAGTAGTTTTTGAACACTGTATTACAGTAGTCTAAAATAGTAGTTTTGAACACTGTATTCCAACATACAGTAGTTTTTGAACACTGTATTAAAACTGTACTAAAATAGTAGTTTTTGAACACTGTATTTCAACATTCTAATAGTAGTTTTGAACACTGTATTACAGTAGTCTAAAATCCAAATAAACGTTTTGTTCTTCTTGATTTTTGTGTACAGTTCAATGCGGGAAAAAATGTGCTGTCTGTTAGATATAAGAAACGGACTCGTTTAGAAACGTTCGAAGCAAATCTCGCAGCCAGTAATTTTCCACAAAGTATCATGTTTGTATTGCAAAGAGTATTATTTTTTCCGCCGTACTCAACTGACTAAGTTCGCTCGGGAGTTTTCTTGAAGACTTGCTTTGCTTACCTAAACCTTGCGTTGAAAAGACTTGAAAATTCAAGGTACGTGAACTAAACTTAACTTCAACAAGAGCCTGTGTTCACGTACCTTGAATTTTCAAGTCTTTTCAACGCAAGGTTTAGGTAAGCAAAGCAAGTCTTCAAGAAAACTCCCGAGTGAATAACGTCAACATTAACACTGAACTTAGTCAGTTGAGTACGGCGAAAAAAATACTCGTTGCAATACAAACAACACGAAAACCTTGTGGAAAAAATTACTGGTCGCGAGATTTGCATCGAATGTTTCTTAACGTATCCGTCTCTTTCAGCTAACAAACAGCCAAAGTAGTTGCAGAAAAAAAAAATCGGACCTACATTTTGCCGCAGCGCGAAATTCAAATTTTAAGTCTCAACCAATATATGCTTGGACCGAAAAGTTAGCACCCTAAAAATTAGGCGTTCTCGAAAAATTATCGGAAAAATCCGCTAAACTTAGATTAGGATTATTTACGTAATTTCTAATGACAGTAAACGTGTTCACGGTGATGTCGGCAGCATTCATTCCCTCCTTCTTCAGCTCCAACTTGAGATGGACGCACAACTGAAAGAAATAAACTCCAAATAAATGACACGGATTCAATAGTAAAATTTTGACAGCGCACATGCGATTCTGTTAATCGATAAGCAAAGGAAAACGAACGCTTTCGTTTTCGAGGTCATGTATTCTTTTCCCAACGCGCACTTTGAAGAAAAATTTGCTTGGATAACCTGACGAATATTCAACGATAATTTTTAGCAGCAAATGTTGTTTTCGTTTCGTCCTTTTGTTTTCTCTGTTACAAAGCGTGCAAAATTCTCTACGGACTATGAATAACATATGACTAATTAACGCTAATCAGCATGTCGGAAACAATAGGACCGGGAGAACAATAGACCCAGAACCTACCTCTAGGTAAATTTGACCCCTCATAATTACACGAAGCCTCCGTGGCCTAGTGGATAAGCGTGCACTTCTTGACTTAAACACATGACGGCCTATCTCTCTGCCGTCGTTTAATTTAAGTTGTGTTGTGGCTTAAGACGAAAGGGGAGGGGGGGTTCCAACCACCAGCCGGCCGTTTTACCTCTTTTTTTCTTAAACTTAGATTTTCTTTTATTCTTTTTTTTACCCGAAGATATTTTTTACCAAGGAATTAGAAATTTTTCAACTTTAATTTCAAATTGGTGCAAAAAAAAAATTGTGCACCAATAAAAAAAATTAATGAAAAAAATACTAATTCCTGGTTTAAAAAATCACATCTTCCGGAAAAAAAAAAGAAAAGAAAAAAGCAAATCTAAGTTTAAGAAAAAAAGAAGTAAAACTGCCGGTTGCTGGTATTGAAACCCTTCACCCCATTCGTCTTAAGTCACAACATAACTTAAATTAAACGACGGCAGAGAGGCTGTCACGTGTTTAAGTCAAGAAGTGCTTGCTTATCCACTAGGCCACGGAGGCTTCGTGTAGAAAACTTAAATTAAATGACGGCAGATACACGACAGTCTAAGTCAAGAGTCAACAACCAATTAATCATGAAACTGTCTACACTAACACAATAAAGGTTCAACAAACATCAACTTGACTTCCACAGATGAAGGGCCGAGCCAAAAACGACTGAACTAACCTCTAATACTTTTGTTCATAACCAGGAAATTAAGCTCCTTTTTTCCTCTTAAAGTATAAGGAAAAATTTCAAGTCTTATTTCGGTCGAAATCAAAGTTACAAAAAATGTTGTAAAACACCAACAATAAATCATCACCTAAAACGCATCAGCTTAGATATCATGCTGTGCAAGGTGGTTCAAACTGTTGAGTCTCTGCATAAATTCCTAAAGTGTGATCATTCAAATCAAAGCTACTGAGCAGTACTTCTCTGTGGTACAATTTATTATGCTGTACAAGGTGGTTCTAAGTTTTGAGTCTGCATAAAACCCTAAAGTGTCACCACTCAAATACAAGCTACTAAGCAGTACTTTCCTGTGGTGCAATTTATTATGCTGTACAGGGTGGTTCTAACTTTTGAGTCTGTGCATAACATCGAAACGTGTGACCATTTAAAAACAAGCTACTGAGCAGTACTTTCCTGTGGTGCTGTTTATTATGCTGTACAAGGTGGTTCTAACTTTTGAGTCTGTGCATAACATCCAAACGTGTGACCATTTAAATACAAGCTACTGAGCAGTACTTCTCTGTGGTGCAATTTATTATGCTGTACAAGGTGGTTCTAAGTTTCGAGTCTGCATAAAACCCTTAAGTGTCACCACTCAAATACAAGCTACTGAGCAGTACTTTCCTGTGGTGCTGTTTATTATGCTGTACAAGGTGGTTCTACTTTTGAGTCTGTGCATAAAATCCTAAAGTGTGACCATTCAAATGAAAGCTACTGAGCAGTTCGTTCCTGTGGTGCCGTTTGTTATGCTGTACAAGGTGCTTCTAACTTTTGAGTCTGTGGATGAAATTCTGAAGTGTGAACATTCAAATCAATGTTACCGAGCAGCACTTTCCTGTGGTGCTGTTTGTTATGCTGTACACGGTGGTTTTAACTTTTGAGTCTGTGGATAAAATCCTAAAGTGTGTACATTCAAATCAAAGTTACTGAGCAGTACTTTCCTGTGGTGCTGTTTATTATGCTGTACCAGTAGGTTCTAACTTTTGAGTCTCTGCATGAAATCCTTAAGTGTGACCATTCAAATGAAAGCTACTAAACAGTGGTCAATTATGGTGCACTAGGTGGTTCTACCTTTTAAGTCTGTGCATAAAATTGAAACGTGTGATCATTGAAATTAAAGCTACTGAGCAATGCTTTCCTGTGGTGTTGTTTATTATGCTGTACAAGGTGGTTCTAACTTTTGAGTCTGTGGATGAAATCTCAAGGGTCAGTATTCAAAGCTATAGTGAGCATTTCATGGTTCCTGGTAGTCTATATTTTCCAGAAAATAAAGTGGCTCTGCTGAAGCATGTGTAATCCTAAACTGTGACCAGCAGCTAAATAAAAGTTAAGTGTAACTTTCTGTGTCATGTTTCAAATGTTTTTGGGCTATGGGTGAAATTGGGAAGGTTCAAAAAAATGACCCGACAATTTTCCTGGAAAATCACTTGCCTACTCTATTAAACCTTTCACTGAAACTAAATGAATTAGACTGAAAATTGATGAAACAACTGCTCAATACATAAACTAAAAATTTGTGCTTAAACATAGACAACTGATACCCTTCAATTTTCACTGATCAAACCATTTCAAAACTTTTAAATGCAGACAAAAAACCCACAAAAAATTATAAAAATAAAATGATCCCACATATTTTCCAACAAAAAGGGATGGATTTTAAATATTTCTGTTCTTAGCAAACATTTGTGCCTAAACAAAAAGTTACAAAAATAGCCAGACTCCTTCAGCCTAAAATCTTTTTGTCTGTACTGAAGCAATTCAAAGTCTAAATGACAAACTATAACCTCAATAAAAAGAAAAGAGCCAAACATTGTCAACAAAGTCTAAATGTACTACAAAATCAGGCAATGAAATATATAATATATATTTGAACTGGAACTGTGCACTACAAGCCAGGAAAGTCACATTAATAAGTACACTGTGCACCAGAAACTGATTCAGACAACAGAATACCTCTTATATCAGCCACAAAGGACCTTAATACTTTAGTAAATAAATCATTTTCTTTCTCCAATGTCCCTGCAAGCAGCCAAACTATCACTGGGCAACAGTAACACAGCCTAGAATTATTGGTGCAAAATCATTTTAAACTAAATGCTGCAGCTACCTAATGTGATTCAGTTGTTTATTAAATGGTTTGGGAGTAGTCCATAAAAAGACTGTTGTTTAGTATAAAATGAATTGAACCCAGGAGTATCAGTAGTCTGTCTAGTGTGATTGTCTGGGTGAGAATAATCCTTAAAAAGACTGTTGTTTAAACAATGAATTAACTCTACGAGTGTCCATCGTCCGTTTGCTGTGATTGTCTTGCTGGGAATAATCCTTAAAAGGCTGTTGTTTGGAAAATGGTATTAGCCCAGGAAGCCTGTCTGGTGCAATTAATGGTTTGAAGCCACAAATATCAATAATCTGTCTGGTGTGATTGTCCTTAAATGGTCTGGGTGAAGGTAGTCCAGGAGAATCAGTAGTCTAATACCTAGTGTGATAATCTGGGTGAGAGTTGTCATTAAAAAGACTGTTGTTTAGTAAATGGTTTGAACCCAGGAGTATATGTCTAGTGCGACTGTCTGGGTGCAAGTTATCCTTAAAAGATTGTTGTTTAGTAAATGGTTTGACTGCCCAGAATTTTCAGTAGTTTATGTAGTGTGATTGCCTGGACCATAGTTCATAGAAAGACTGCTGTTTACTAAAATTAGTGGCTTAAACGAACAATTATCAATAATCTATTGGGTTTGATGTCCTTAAATGATCTCAGTGAGAATTGGCCTTGAAATGACTGGCATTTAATAACAGATTTGAACCCGGGAGTATCAGTTGTCTGATTAAAGTGATTATCTGTGAGAGAATAGTTCGCTAGAAATCAGTGGGAGCTTTTTTTAATGTCTTTTGGGTTGATGTGTGTGTGGCTTTCTAGCTTATTTTGTTCTTTCTAATTCACATTTAATACAATAAATTTCCAGACCTGGTAAAAGATGTCAGGTTGTCATAAATTTCTGTTCCATGTGAGTATTCCTGTTAGTGCCAAGTTGTGCAGGAAAAATTCTCAGGTGTACGTTATCCTGATTTAAGACAATTTATACCTTTTTTTTGTATTCTGTTGGCTAAGTTTAGATGCATAATGCAGTTGTTTACTTTGGCCTTCATTTTCTGTCTGCTATATCTGATGGTATTTTTTGATAAAACGGCTTTTTTCTGAAATATCTTGGGTTTCACCACATTTGGAGCAAAGGTTCTTTTGCCTTATTATTTTGGGAAATAATATAAAGTAATCTTGAGTTTATCATAATGAGAAAGAGAATGGCTGGAATCAACTCAAATTGATTGGTAGTCAAACATTTTTATCCGAGTGTTTCTTCCTCCTTGCTTTTCTGACCTAACACTCCACGGGCTGGTATAAATATAGCTGTCAAAAAATTTGACAAAAATTAAAAGAAAAAAAACTGTGACAAAATGAACAACACTTTTCAAATCTGCAAAACATATTTAGCTCAGTTTGTTAAAACCAGCTGGTATAAGAGATGAAATTGGAAAAAAACCCCACAATTTTACATTATGCTGAATGCTATGTCGACCAAATTTTCAGAAGAAATGATGTCTCAAACAACAAGTAAACGAACACGGACTACATTAATTTTTGTCAAAATATGTGCGCTTGTAAGCTACAGAAACAAGGAATACTTAACTTTCTTCTTTGCTAGCCTTCTTTTGTAAGAAATTCTTTAAGTTTTGGAAGGAAATTTGGACCTCAGACTATTTTCATGTCAGAAATCAAAGGCTTGGTCATTTTGGCTTATTTTTTGCATCACATTTTGTAGTGTAAAAAATTTTGCATTTAAAAACTGTTAATGAAATTCACAGAATAGCCTCATTACAAAATCCTTATGCAATGATAACAATAAACATCTACATGATCCTACAGCTGAATGCAGAGCAATAGCACCTGTAAGCGGATTTACCTATCAATCAAAAACTTGTAGCATAAAAAACTTAGAATGAAAATTATGTTTGCCAGTTGGCGCTTAGAATTAATTTTGACTGTTTAATTAGGACTTTGAAGATAAAACTTGACAAATAAATGTATCCGCTAGCATTGACCACACATGGATTATAAGCTCTACTGTAACCATAAAGTGTTTTGCACCTGTATCTAAGTCCTAACCGATATATTGTACAGCAAATTCAAAAGTGTTTTCTTGAGCCACTTATTAACATTAAGTAAAATAAGTTCCCCTACCTTTACTACCCGTCCAAGATGACTGAACTTGACTTTCTGTTTTTGTCTTTTTTTCTTTTTTCGCTTGGTTAATTCTGGCGTCCAAAGGTTCCTTGTTTCCTGCATAAGTTTAAACAATGCAGTCAACTTTTGGACATCAGAAATTCAGAACTGAGTCAACAAATCATGCAGTATTTGTATTGGAATAGTCTATTTTTGTTCTACTCATTTATATTAAGTAAAATAAGTTTCCCCTACCTTAAATTTCTAGAAGTTCAAGGTGACTGTACTTAATGAGTTTTTTTGCTTGCTCAATTTTGGCATCTAAAGGTTCCTTGTTTCCTGAATAAAAATAAATAAACAAAGGTGACCAGTGGTGTCTATTTGGGTACATGGGCCAGGAGTCCACGTGCTCACAGAATATACAATGTTCTTACTGTGCAGGCCTAAAGCCAACATTTGCATAGCGGTTTTTTGGCGCCAGGAAGCTTCTGTTTCTGCCTCCCTTCCCCACTTTGTCTTTTCCACTGTTTTATCAGTGTGATGGGTGCCTGTCTTCCCTTGAGGGCCTGGGGGCTCATGGCTAATTTGCCACGATTTGCCAGCCATGGGAGCGGTCTCAATCTAGGAGCTGGCTGCCAATAGCGGAAGCTCCTGGATATCGCAGGCACCAACTTCGACTTAGCGATGCGGTTGTTAATGCTACTTATTAATATTAAGTAAAACAAGTTCCCCCTACCTCAACCTTCTGTTCAAAGTGACTGTACTTGACTTTCTTGCTTGCTCAATTCTGGTATCAAGGTGATGTACTTGACTTTTTTTTTTTGTTGTTGTTGCATGGTTAATTCTGGCATCTAAAGGTTCCTTGTATCCTGTATAAAAATAAACAATGCAGTCAACTTTTGGACATCAAATAATTCAGAATTGGCCAATAAATCTGACATGCAGTATTTTTATTGGAATCAAATGTTTATTTATTAATGAATTTTTCACCATCAATAATGTTTGCAACACTGTCTATGCTGAACATCTGTCCCAGCAAAAAATATACATGTATTAAATTTTTTATTTTATTTTTTTCCCAGCAAGTTATTCCGTGTGAATTATTTTAATGGAATGAAATGAACAAACAAAAACTCCCCAGGGAATTCGTTTTTGCCAACAGAGAAAAACCCACTCTAATTTAAAAAGACAAACAAAACAAAAAAAAGTTAACCTCCAGAGTTAACAAAGTAAATTTGCCACAATAGCATCTGTTGCTTGGAAACTATTGACAAAGAAACTGTTGTATTGAATAATGACAAAACTCAGCACCTATCTTCCAGTCAAGTTACAGTCTATAGCTAAAAATAATGACAGCCACACTCAAGACTCCAAAACTATTGCAAGCCTTTTAAACTCATCTGCTTTAACATCATTTACAACTGTCACAGAAAACTTATCCATCTCATGCTTACTGCAAATTTGTTTCAATGTGAACCAAACATAGCACTCAGGCCTTTGGTATAACAGCTTTGAAATAAAAATTGTCACCATGTAACATAACAGGAGAAAAATTTCAACACATCAATTTGATTTCAGAAATGTTTCACCCTAGCTAGTTACCATTTTAAAATCTCCTGGAAAATGGAGCAGCACACGATGTCTCTAATTAATGAGGTGAGAATTTAATACAATTTTAGCCATTCACAAGCTATGATTAAATAAAGTCTTATAATAAGACAGCTGTAAACAAGAATCCCACCCAGTTAATTGGTCCACAAAAATCAATTTCTCAAGATATCACTATTCATAATAACCACTAACCTAAGGTTGTGGGAGTTCTTCTGTGTCTGTCCATCCATCTCTCCATCTGTCTGTCTGTCCATGCTTCACACATCAAGTACTTTGTTTTCATGACATATATGTAATGTGATCAATTCCTGCCAAATCATGAATCAGATCAGAAAATACTTGCATGATTGTGCGTTTCCTTAGGAAGTGCATTGGGGAGGAAAGAATTAATACATGAGAGACTATTGCAGTTATACATTTCTGCAGGTTTCTTTCTGCAGCTGCATAAGTTGTGTAGACAACTTAACTTTCGTTAAAATGCATTCCTTTTACATCCAACCAATATCCCCAGGAGTAGCAAGGTTATTTAAAAGGACCCTATTTTTTTACTGCAATATTCAAACCTGCATGGTAGGTACTAGAAAGAGGAAAGGGGCAATCGGGCACACGCAAAGTATGCATGGAGAGAGAGTACACAAAGTCTAACTGTAACTTTTTCCTGTAGTTAGTAATCCCTGAAGAAGTCAGGCCATGCCTGACAAAAATATGTATCTATTATATATCCCAGTCATCCCGAGTCAGACTTTCCTCGTCAGCTGTTAATGAAGTTTCTAAAATTTCCTGACAAGATCCATTCCGAGTTGTTTTGTACCTCATTATGAAAGCGAGGCTAAGTGCAAAGTTTTCGTTATGAAAATTAGTTTTCATGTATGCAAATAAAACTAATTTTCATTTGAAAAGTTTTGCACTTAATAGCCTCGCTTTATAGTGAGGTTCACAGCAACTCAGAAATGGCCTATTGCATTGTTCAGTTTAGCGGCTACTAGAAATTTACAAATATTTAACAACCCAGTTTACAATGGGAAAAATTTGTTTAGTTTACATTATTTTTCAGATAACCCTGCTCTTCATCATGTAACACAGTTTGTAGTTGTAGAAAAGTGTATTCATCTGATTTCCATGGAAAGCAAATTTATCTGTGAATCTGACTTAACTGAATTTAACAATAATTACACAGGATGCTTGCAGGGCAGGCCGTGTCTAGGTTTTGGTCGGGTATCTTTTTTTCCTTCGTCGTAGCCACAAGTCTGCACATTAATTTATTCATTAAATTCTGCCCTCTCCTACTAGGGATGTTTATTCATTAAACGAGGATTAAATTCTCCTCTCTCTCCTTGTGGAGGACATATTGTTTACAAGTTTCGGACTCAACTACGCCGTTTTCAAAAAGAAAATTAACCCTTTTGAAGAGGCAAATGGAAAGAATAACTTCTAAGAAGCACGCGACAGTTAAAATGGTGGAAATTGGAGAGTTCCTGGCGAAGGAATCACGCTTTGTTTGACAGTCTTAGAACCACAAAGTGCGTAGGAAAGGTAACTGATAAGCATGACGTTATGAGAAAGTAATTTTGTATGATTTCTAGCAACACAACGATAAATTATCACGCAGTCTTTCTAAACAAAACTATTCAATTCTTTCAATTGCGAAGGGAGGATAGTTATAAAAATTAATGGTTTGATTGTCAAGATTTCGTGTTCATTTACGAAAACTTTGTCTGTCTTTAATTTTTGTCTTCAATTATAGAGTCAGTCATTTTTGTCTTCAATTATAGAAATTTGTTTAGTTCACATTATTTTTCAGATAACCCTGTTCTTCATCATGTAACACAGTTTGTAGTTGTAGAAAAGTGTATTCATCTGATTTCCATGGAAAGCAAATTTATCTGTGAATCTGACTTAACTGAATTTAACAATAATTACACGGGATGCTTGCAGGGCAGGCCGTGTCTAGGTTTCGGTCGGGTATCTTTTTTTCCTTCGTCGTAGCCACGAGTCTGCACATTAATTTATTCATTAAATTCTGCCCTCTCCTACTAGGGATGTATTGTTCTGATTGTCTTCAACAAAAGCGGCCCAATGAAAATCTGTTATTGGTGTGTATATCACGAGAGAGGGGACCCTCTCATCCCTGCCCGTGTGACGTCAAAGCATCATTTGATTTATTCATTAAACGAGGATTAAATTCTCCTCTCTCTCCTTGTGGAGGACATATTGTTTACAAGTTTCGGACTCAACTACGCCGTTTTCAAAAAGAAAATTAACCCTTTTGAAGAGGCAAATGGAAAGAATAACTTCTAAGAAGCACTCGACAGTTAAAATGGTGGAAATTGGAGAGTTCCTGGCGAAGGAATCACGCTTTGTTTGACAGTCTTAGAACCACAAAGCGCGTAGGAAAGGTAACTGATAAGCATGACGTTATGAGAAAGTAATTTTGTATGATTTCTAGCAACACAACGATAAATTATCACGCAGTCTTTCTAAACAAAACTATTCAATTCTTTCAATTGTGAAGGGAGGATAGTTATAAAAATTAATGGTTTGATTGTCAAGATTTCGTGTTCATTTACGAAAACTTTTTGTCTGTCTTTAATTTTTGTCTTCAATTATAGAGTCAGATATGTAATCTGGCCCGGGTCATGACGTTTTCCCAAAAACAATTTCCAGTATGCTCTCGAATAATCTACAATGATGTAATGCAATAGATAAATAGGAAATATAAATAGCCCCGCCGTGAGTCAGATATGTATCTGCCCCTGTCATGACGCTTTCAGAAGAAATTTCCGGTATGATCTTGAGCACCGTAACGCAATATTTCAATTGCGAAGGGAGAATAGCTTTAAAAATTTGTGGTTTTATTAGATAGTTAAAAAAATCTGCGAAGCATACAATGGGAATAAATGAGGCCACATTAAGCATCTTGTGGAAATGCCATTAGAGGCATCTTGTTGGTTCATGTGCCAGTGTGTGTTCAGTGAGATATCAGAAGCAAGGGGGGAGTTTGGAGAGCACGAAAGATGCGCAAGAGTTGCGCCGAGAGCAACTCTAGCTTCTTGAGTGCTCTCCAAACTTCCCACATGATTCACATCTCGATGAATGCACAGTTGACGCATGAACTTATAACATTTTCAATGCAGTAGTTTAAATCTTTTTATTGAGGCATTTGTTTGCTGACGTTATCACCGTGTACAAAGGGAATATGAACAACGCATGCGCAATTGAATTTGATCACATAAATTTACTTAAGCTAATATGTTACAATGCAAATTGAAACAATTAACTTGGATAGTCTTAATTACCTCTTATGAAGACTAGGTTTTGTCCGTAATACTATAGAGTCTTGTACACACAGGCAATTTACTGGCTGCAGAAACCCTAACAAAGGTGCCCATTGAATATTGATTGTTCACTTGGCTTGGAGTCATTTCATGTATGTCACCTTCTTGACCTGAAAAATGTCAAGGTAGAAATCACATTAAATTTTCAGTTGAAAAATACTTTGCTTCCCATGAAAGCACGTCCCGCTAAGTTCTCATTACAGTAGTCACACTTTACAATTTCATCTGCTGCAGACTAACACAAGTTAGAACCACCTGGTACAGCATAATAAACAATAACACTGGCAAAAACATACTGTTCAATTACTTCAATTTCAATGGTTACACAGGATTTCACCCCAAAAAAAACAAGGCAGAACCACTTTGTACCACAGAAAAGTACTGCTCAGTAGCTTTCATGTGAATGGTCAAACTTTAGGATTTCATCCACAGACTCAAAAGATAGAACCACATTGTGTAGCAAAAATTATACCAGCTTTATTGTTTCAGGGCTAGAATCCATTGTATCGGCTGATCATGTGAGTCTTTGTAGAGCTTTATGGTGCCAAATGGTCACTCTTAACCCCAACTAGACTGGAAGTGGAGGGATTATGCCTGCAGCAACTTTGAACCTGAATAACTTTATTATTATTTGCACAAACTCCATGAACCACAGTCAACCCAAGGAACCATCAGTAGAGGGCGTGTAATAGTTAATTTCTAGTGGGACAATGACCTTTGCGTGCATCGGTATTGGGTTGCAGGTGGCTGTTGAGAATTTTAAACATGTTATAAGACTTTGTATGGGGGGTAAATATTGTCCATTTGGAACTCTAAACAATGCTTAAGTTAAAATTTCATTAAATAAAACGCACAAAACTGACTCACCTCTGGTGTATTCTTTTGTGTTTGGGGGTTATTTCACTGTTCTGGGCATTATTTGAAATCACTGTTATTCCCAGCCTCATAAGAGGGAGTCAAGGCTGCACGCTTGGATTTCAACCATAGTCTGCTCAGACAGTTTGCGCCTCGAAAATCCATCCAAGCGGCAATTTTTTCATGCACAGTTTAAGCCCCATGATTTCCAAACCTCGGTGAATGCGTCATCATCAAAAATCCCCACATACTTGACAGGAAATGATTTTCTACACCCAATACCACAATCATTTCTTTCTACGAATGCTGGTGATTTTTAAAATGGACATGGGGCTGGGTCTGACGTCAAATTAGCTCTCTACCCGGAGTGGTACCGTTATTTCATGTACAATACTTACCCCATCCCCACTGCTGCATCTTGACCAGCTACTATGTACAAGGTTGTTCTAACTTCTGAGTCTGTGGATGAAATCCTAAACTGAGTGTGACCATTCAAATAAAAGCTACTTAGCAGTACTTTCTTGTGGTGCTGTTTATCATACTGCACAAGGTGGTTCGGTAAGACTCCGTCACTGCTCCATGCATCAACTATGTAATACTATGTATTTGTGACTAATGCTCACTGTGTGTTGAAGAGGGCTAACATTTGTGTTGTCACAAAAGCACATGAATATACTCAGTTCTCCGACTAAATAGTTAAAACCACCTCATGTCGCAAGGTTTGCCTTCAAGTTACTATCAAAACGGCATATACTTGAAAAAAGTTACAGAAACATAGTTGAATGAAAATATTTTTAAAGCTTACCTGATTTGCAGTACAATGTCTGCCGTGGCCAGTTCATGTCACCCCAGCGGCGTAAAAACTTCAACATAATGTTATGGACGAAAGTCTTCGATAACAGCGATAAATTAAAGATTACTTTGAGTAAAAGTTACGACTAAAAAGCGAATAATTTTCGAACAGCTCGCATCTCAACGTTTAAAAGTTGCACGTGGCGGGAAATATGGGAAGAAAAATATGAATAAATTAGTCATCTTCGTTCCCAGGACATTTCTGTCACAAATTTTCACGGGAAACCCTGGGAGCAATGTTTTTAAAATTAGTGTAAGGGACTGGTCATAAAGTACAGGGGGGGGTGGGCTGGAAAAAAAGGGGGGGTGGGTCACTGTTTTCATGCATGTAAAAAGGGGTGGGCTAGCAAAAACCATGCATCATTAAAGGGGTGGGGCACATAATATTTTTGCACATGTTTTGCATCAAATGGTGCCTTTTGCCAGTAAAACTGTGAAATGTATTAACAGTAAAAGCACAAATTATAATTGTGTAGTTTCAGAAAATATCCATCCCCCATCACAGAGGGAATTTATAAAAGGACGCCCTACCGCCAGGAACTTCCAAGTTTCTTTCATACAATCTCTGTAATTTTGTTCTTTCTCTTACCACCATCCCCTCCAGAATCTTGAATTCCCTCCATGGGTGGGGTAAGGATATTTTCTGGAACTACACATTCTATCAAGAAAAGGGCAAGTTCACTCGCATCCATTAAAATGAACAACTATGATTCCATGTGGTTATTAATGATACATATTAGATGCACATTATCTTCTCAAAATCATTTCAGGTATTTCAACAAAAATAGATCTCATGCAATGATAAACTTCAAAAACAAGACTTTGTGCATGTGTGCTCCTTCCTCTATCATACTTGTCCTCTAATTTGTCTAGTTTTATGTATAGTCTTACCTTTATTTACTAGGGGTGGGTCATTTCATTTTTTACCTGAAAAATATGGGTGGGCCATGCATTATTCTGCAAAAATATGAGGGTGGGTCACACAAAACTAGCCTTCGTAAAAATGAATTTTTCCAGCCCACCCCCCCCGGTACTTTATGACCAGTCCCTAACTTTGAAAGACTAGGCTGCCTTGATGAAACACTCTTTTTTCCCTTAAGTTCAAAACAATTCACTGCTTCTGTCGAGCGAATAAAATGCAACCTTCGGAATGAAAATTCATTAAGCCTGGTCTTTGAAAGTGGGTAACCAAATTCCATAGCTTGGTGATGTGGAGTTCAGTAATTTTTTTGGGTGTCAGTAAAACGCGGGGTCGGGGTCGGGGCCGGGGTCGGGGTCGGGGTCGGGGTCGGGGTCATTTTTTTCTTTTTTTTTTCTTTTTCTTTTCACTTTTTTTTTCTTTTTTTTTTCAACATCACAGGTCATTTGTGGGTCAAATAAGGATTAAAGCCAATATAAAAAAGTTAAGTCTCTAAAGCTTTATACTAGCTTAGGATAGGTCATCGGTGACCGACTCGATGTAGTTCCGTATTGGTTCCGTGAATTGACTACCTTTTATTCTTCTAAGAAACAAAATGAGGCAAAAGATACAAGGTACGAGACAATATATTTCCTTGAACTGACAAATTCTTGAACTAGAATGGCATGAACTTATTATGAACACCCCCGCCGCCTTCCATGATCGTGCTCGTTTGTTACAGTCAATCCATGTCGCGCGTGACTATTATTTCCGAGAATGAAATAAACATGCGTTCGAATTCCTTTGTAAAGCTCGGCATTTGAATGGAATAGAGAACATTTCTCTGGACTGAAACCTTTCCGAAAAAGACGAATTAACTGACAAAAAAAAAGATTCAAAATACTTGAGAGACAATTGTTATTCTTGAAATACTTGTGCTTTAATTTAAATTGCTTTAATGGAAATTCATAGTTCTATACCGTCAATAAACTAGGGAAATTTCTACGAGAACTCTGAAATCTCATTGCCGACATCAAAACTGAACATGTAAATAGGCCTTGTCACGGTTTTCGACGCCATTTTGACGAGTAGGCAAACAGGCCAAACAGAAACAGAAAAAATTGGAGGGATCTACGTAGCTGTGCCAGAAAGCGTCCAGTCGTGTTTTGAACTTTCCATACATTTTCCTGTATCTTTTTCCCGCGAACTATTTTTAGTAGCAGTTCACGGCTGGTTCGCTTTACAGACAAATGTATGGAGCACGATCATGGAAGGCGGCGGGGGTGTTCATAGTAAGTTCATGCACATTCTAGTTCAAAAATTTGTTAGTTCAAGGAAATATATTGTCTTGTACCTTGTATTTTTTGCCTCATTTCGTTTCTTAGAAGAATAAAATGTTGTAAATTCACGGAACCAATGTCCGCCAGAATACGGAACTGCATCGAGTGTTGTCACCGATGACCTATTCTAAGCTAGTAAGCTTTGGAGACTTAACTCTTTTATATTGGCTTTAATCCTTATTTGACCCACAAATGACCTGTGGTGTTGAAAAAAAAAAAAAAAAAAAAAAAAAACAAAAGAAAAAAAAATGACCCCGACCCCGACCCCGACCCCGACCCCGCGTTTCACTGACACCCAATTTTTTGGGCCACTTTCAAACTGTCACCGTAAAATACATGGCTAAAACGCTTGGGTGTCAGTAAAACGCGGGGTCGGGGTCGGGGCCGGGGTCGGGGTCGGGGTCGGGGTCATTTTTTTTCTTTTTTTTTTTTCTTTCTTTTGTTTTTCAACATCACAGGTCATTTGTGGGTCAAATGAGGATTAAAACCAATATAACAAAGTTAAGTCTCTAAAGCTTACTAGCTTAGGATAGGTCATCGGTGACAACACTTGATACAGTTCCGTATTCTGGCGGACTTTGGTTCCGTGAATTGACTACCTTTGATTCTTCCAAGAAACAAAATGAGGCAAAAAATACAAGGTACGAGACAATATATTTCCTTGAACTAACAAATTCGTGAACTAGACTTACTATGAACACCCCCGCCGCCTTCCGTGCTCGTTCATTTCCGAGAATGAAATAAACATGCGTTCGAATCCCTTTGTAAAGCTCGGCATTTGAACGGAATGTAGAACATTTCTCTGGAAATCTTTCCGAAAAAGACGCATTGACTGACAAAAAAAAAAAGATTCAAAATACTTTAGAGACAATTGTTATTCTTGAAATACTTGTGCTGTAATATAAAGAAAAATTCATAGTTTTATACCGTCAATAAACTAGGGAAATTTCTACGAGAACTCTGAAATCTCATTGCCGACATCAAAACTGACATGTAAATAGCCCTTATCACGGTTTTCGACGCCATTTTGACGAGTAGGCAAACAGGCTTGAAATAACAGTGTTTGTATGGAAATCCGATGTCAAATAATTTTCATAAAACATCGCTGCTGAAAAATTCATGAATTGTCTTTTTCGGAAAGATTTCCTGAGAAGTGTTTTACATTCCATTCAAATGCCGAGCTTTACAAAGGAATTCGAACGCATGTTTATTTCATTCTCGGAAATAATAGTCACGCGTGACATGGATTGACTGTAACAAACGAGTCAATCATGGAAGGCGGCGGGGGTGTTGGTTCAAGGAAATATATTGTCTCGTAGAAGAATAAAAGGTAGTCAATTCACGGAACCAATGTCCACCAGAATACGGAACAGCATCGAGTGTTGTCACCGATGACCTATCCTAAGCTAGTAAGCTTTAGAGACTTAACTTTTTTATATTGCCTTTAATCCTTATTTGACCCACAAATGACCTGTGATGTTGAAAAAAAAAAAAAGAAAAAAAATGACCCCGACCCCGCGTTTTACTGACACCCAAAACGCTTGTTAGTAAGTGGAGCGGGAATTCGAATTTACTTTGAAGCCCGTGAAAGTGTTGGTTGATTGTCGACAGAAGTTTAACATTCCGAGGTTTCAGTGGTTCGAGATTGAACGTGGACCAAAAAAAAGAAACCATTTTTGGACCTGAAGTTTGTATGCAGGAATTTTCGGAAAGCGGAATTATAGTTTCATAGGTTTCTTTCCTTTCTTTTTGAATATTAAGGAAACTGGATCAATACCTTCATACGCTCTCGCTTCTCTTAAAACTAATAATGTCCAATATCCACTGAGACCAAAATGACAAAATTTATGCGGACCCAATTTCAAACCAAAACGACACAGCTTTTATTGAGAAGTACCCCGAAGGTCCCATCGTTTTCAGTTTATTTACAGCAGAGCTGGCTGTGAATTGGAAAGATTGGGCGGTCAGACATGTAGCTTCAGGCTGTGGCCACAGTAAAAGATGATGAAATGAAGTGCACTGACCAAACCCTCGGAGAGCAGGTGGAAAACTTAAAAGATTAATATTACGATACTGCAGAAAGAAAACACTGCTTCTACTTTTTGCAACATGAAGATCTGTTGCGCGCGGAGGTGGTAATACGGGCTATAAATAATCGTAACTTGCAACGCAACATTTGCTGCGCGACAAGTTGTAAGAAAATGTTGCCCTTGTTAATTGGCCTTTAATTACAGTCATAATCCGTTATCGGGCAACCCTATATATAAAGCAGTCACACTCAATTTAGCCTCCTGTTGAAAAACACTGGAAACGTTAATCCATTGATAACAATTACTTTAGAAATCTAATCAGTTCGGTAATGTCTCCTCAGAAATCAGAAAAAGACGTCATAAAATGCTTTGAGATGACTTCTTCTTGTACGAGTCTTCTTAGGCTCTGTTACCAGACGCTGTTAATACAGGACCTGAGAGAGCACGGTAAACGAGCCATGGGTCTTCTTGTCTATTGAGCGTCGTAAAGCCAAAACAACCAATGAACGCGAGGCCAAGCGCGGGAAAACGCGTGCAGGCAAGCCACGATTGGTTTTGGTCTGGCTTTCCATTGGCTGAAAAGTGGCGCAAGTTTTGCTAACAAATCATCAGTTGAGCGTAGTAAAGCAGAATCAAACATCACTCTGGCCGATCACAACAGACGTAAACAGTGAAGTGAACCAATCAGAACACAAAGCAAATACATGTAACCGGCTCCAAGCGAGGGAAAACACGTGCGAGCAAGTCACGATTGGTTTTGGTTTGGGTACTGTTTGGCTTTCCATTGGTCAAAAAGTGGCACACGTTTTGCTAACCAATCATTGAGCGTAGTAAAGTAAAACCAAAGCAAACGCGAAATTACTTTCGGCAATTAACTGATTTGAAAACCGCACTAACAGTTCACTAGGCCATTCCCCAAAGATGATCGCTTCGCACAGGTTTGCCTGCATGTATTTTCAGTCCATTGAGACAAAATAGTTCTCACAGTGTTTATTGTGTCCAATCAACATATTGCACTAGTAAACAGTGACTACAATTCAATAGTGTACCTAACAATATATTAATCTCGTCATTTTTTTCCCTGCACAAGCTATTTTTTTGTGAAGTAGTGTGTAGTGTCAATAATGAAATCAGTTAAATAAGAAAATTATCATACAATCGACTATTTATATCTTCGTTATCTCAAATATACAACTTGACAAATGCTTGAGGATAATTGCGTGATCAGCATTGCTTCTTTTCACCTGAGAAACAAAAACGTTTGAATGAATAAGTGAATGACTATGAGAGTTATGTACGCAACTTAAGGAATGGCGAAAAGAAGGCCTGAAGAAAAAATCTTAAAGGGGAAGTATCATGGGGTTTTTTATATCTTTTATCAAAAACAAAGAAATAAGACCTTCGATCAGCTGCCAAATAATTCTAGAATGACGAGAGGAAAGAAATCAACTCAATTCTTGAAAGGACCAACTCGTGATCTATTCTAGCGTATTTTGGAAACAAAAATGAGAGAACTTAATTGAAAAACATTAGCCTAACATTTTTCAAGTTTCAATCCATTCCAACCTACTCCGTCTCTGACCAGAGGCACTAATCGACAGTTTTATTGCACTGGGGTGATCATTTCTAACGAACTTGACAATTATTTCGTTGTTTCTGCTGACAGACAAACATTTTCGAGTTTTGAAACGACAGCAAATTAGAGTGATACTTCCCCTCAGTTAAGTTGCGTTCCTAACTACGATCGTCATTCACTTATTCGGCATTCTTTCATCCGCAGTTCAAATGAATGAATTTCATATATTTCACTTTCAAGGTTTGAAATAAAAGCTAGAACGTCGTTCAGTTTTGTTGATGAGATTCATGAACAACAGGAATCAAAACCTTTCAAATGGTTCTCAGTTTTGGAGAACAAACCATTCTTTTTTGTTTGTTTTGTGATTTTGCCGGCTTGATGACTATTAAAGACATTAAAGTCATCTTAGCAACATGTCACACCTAATGAGTGACATTTTGTTAGCTCTTTTTTGTTACAATAAGTTTAGTTTCATTTTGGAAACAGTTCGTTACTTGCCTGACGAATTTTGTTTCTAGAGTCTCCTTGTCTGATGGTAGGCAACAGGAACGAGCGAGAGAATTCTGGGGAACTGACTGCTTTGGAATTCTAAAGTCGTGCTCCTACTCAAATCTAGCGAATAAGGGGTTAGTTTCTAAAGAAACTGCGTTGCTGCGTCGGTGGGGAGTAGAAACGAATGTTTGGTTTATCAACAGAGTTGATAACTAAAGGGAAATTGGCCACCGTAAAGAGATTCGAGTGCTGACGTTTCGAGCGTTAGCCCTTCGGCAGAGCCTTAGAAGAGAGGAAAGATATTCCCCGAAGAGCCCAAAAACTCTACATAAAGGATTTTGTACCTTTTTATATCGCCGCTACCTTTCTTTAAAGTCCAAGTCAGTACTGGCAATAGGGCCCTTGCTACGATACTCCTGCAGCGTGTGGCTTCTCTTACGGTCTGTCTTAAACGGTGAAGTCAAAGGCGAAGGATCTAAAAATTATTAAGCACAAGAAAACCAACTCAGTTATTACGACTCAAAAGAAAAGCTTCTCGGGAATTTTACATGCAAATATTTTTACAACAGAACCCAAAACTCGTAGACGCAAAAGACCCTACCGATAATGACCCAACCGCCTTCTCCTGAATTGAAGATGCGCGTTGCAAGGCTATAGAACTCACACGCATTGTATTTTCGCTGTACGATGACTGCAACACTTTATAGAGCAGTTTCCAATTGAGTGTCGTAAAACCAAAACCAAAGTAATTACTCTGGCCAATCGCAACAGATGTAAACAACACAACGAGCCAATCAGAATTCGAAGCAAATACATGTAACTGGCGTCAAGCGCGGGAAAACGCGTGCGGCCAAAACACGATTGGTTTTGGTTTGGATTCCCATTGGTTGAGAAAGTGGCGCAAGTTTTTTTTAACCAACCACAGAGCGTAGTAAAGTAAAACCAAAGCAAACGTAACGCGAAATTGCTTTCGACACTCAATCGAAAACCGCCCCTTTGTTTATTTTGCAATAAAATTGCTCAATATTGTTATACACGAGAATAAACCCTCCCCCGAAATAACTTGTAGCGCTTTCCATTGAAAATAGGTAAACTATAGACAACAAATAGTCCCTCTTTTCGCCCAAGGGTAGTCAAACGAAAAGAACAGAAAAGCGCGCGATAAAGGCACCCTCCACGCGGAAATTTGATGCGGTTACAAGACTTCGCGCGCTTCGCTCGTTACTACACCTTGTTCCCAGGCCCTGGGAGAAAAGAGCCACTAATCGTAATGTCACATACACAACAATAAAACTAACTTTCCGAGACGGTGGATAGAGTGACATCAGATGATGGGGACCAGTCTGATGTAGGGATAGCTTTACTTGCGGATGGTCTGCAAAATATTAGAAAGAATGGTAGCGTCAGTATAGTGAGAAATGAGAAACCATTTCGCCTTAAGAGATGAATTATTAAAAACTGGATCATTGTATAATGCAATTCCAGGGATTTGATTGGCTTAGCGGCTCTGTTATATGAGCCATTATACCATGCCCGAGACTTGAAATAGCCATCATTAAATTATCTTCTGGTTGTTCTTGCAAAGCGAAATCAGCAAGATCTAGCAACATTTCTTGATTGTTTTTAATAAAACAATTATTCCACTCGTGTTTATTGGATATCAGATGATTATAGCCAACTCGGCGCTACGCGCCTCGTTGGCTATCTATCATCTTATATCCAACGCGCGCTCGTGGAATAAATATTAAATATTAGAGGTCACTTATGACCGTGGAGTTATGGTGGTCGACGGCTCCAGCATCACAGTTCACGATAAATTTAAAAGCTCAAGTCTTACTGACGCATTTTACTGTTCACTATCAAAGCAAATTCCGGGTCAAAGTAAAGAGGTTGAAAAAGAAAACGACTCACCTCAAGTTGGTTGGTGGCGTGTCAGGAAACTGGTGAAGTCTCCTCTGTTTGGCTTTGGGACTGGAAATACGGTCCAAACTCTACAGACACAAACACAAATGGAACAGTTGCAAGCATGAAAGGAGAGTGGAAATATAAAATGTGTTGTTGTTGTTTTTATTTTATTTATTATTATTTTTATTTTTATTTTTTGCCTCCGTCAGCTGTTACGGAACAGGTAGGATCTCCGCGGATATTCGGAAATCTCATCACAATATTCTAACCATATGTCCGCAACTCGAATCTGAAACTGTGGCATTGTAATCTGGGAGAGTGTAAAATCAAACGAGGAGGGTGGGCTGCCTCGTTACTCGCCCTCCTCCGTTCAGTAGTTCTGTACTTCCTAAGATTTAGCTTGTCCTAATATTATCATAGTTGCGGAAACAACTGTAACGGATATAAACTGAGCTGAACCCTCTCCTCAACCCACTTCTTTGCAAAAAAGTTACACAACACTAATTGAAACAACGGTTCCCCATACTAGTGGACTAATACAACAAAATAAGGCTTCTTACCTCCAGCAGTCTCGTGGACAAGTTACTGGCATCCAAACCTTCTTGCTGTGGGAAGAAACGAAAGACTTGCTTAACGATAACCTAAGAAGAGGGAAGAGGGGGCAGAAAGAGAAGGGTTCTTTCCCTCTCCGTCAATACCCCCCCCCCCCCCCCCTCTTCCGAAAAGCTAGATACTCAGGCTAATAGCCCAATTTCGATATACTAAAATTTTGCCTGAAACAATAACATCACTTAAGGCTCCGGGGAGTAAATTGCAGAGTTTATGTGGGTTTTTTCCCCGAGCCTCGCAGTGATGTTATTGTTTCAGGCTGAATTTTAATGAGTCAAGTCCAAGCAACAACCATGGACGATAATCCTGCTGGTATACGTTGGATCAATTGTTGATCTGATCGGCTTAACAAATACAAATGATAAAAGAAGCAGAGACCGATACAACGTAGAATTACGGTTTAAAGGTTACTATATTTCGGCTGGCCAAACCAGCCTTCTTCAGGTACAATGGAAATTTACATTGGGACATACGTTTATATAGCTGACAAATATTTGCGCAATAGCGGAACTACGTTAAACTAAATTGATTGACAGTATAAAATATGAAGCAAGTGAAATAATAATTATAATAACAAAAAATAATAAAATAATAAAAGGAAAAAACGCTAGTACATTTCTTCGCGAATATTGAGGCCATGTGGAAAAAGTGTTCAGCCTTTTGAGATTAAAAAGGCTTCCCTGGCCTAACGGAGTGAGTCTCAGTTAGAGTAGACTTTTTCTATGGGGATTAAGTGCATGTCGTTAGCGGTGTGGTTAGGCGCGGTGAGGAAGTGTTCTGCGGCTGTGGTGGGTTTAGATTTAGTATTAGGGTTATCTATGGTGCGGCGGCGTTCATTAAAGCGGTCTTTTAAGCGTCGTTTAGTCTCTCCTATGTTTTGTAAATTACAGCGGTTACATTGGATCATGTAGATTAGATTTTTAGTTTCACAGGTCAGGTTAAATTTGATAGGACGTGTTTCACCAGTGGAAAAGAAGGTGTAGTTAATGAGACCATCGGAAATGTATGGGCAAGTGGCGCAATTTTTACCACAACGATAGGAGCCGGAAGGGAGTTGTGGGTGAGGATTAGTCGAGTTAGAAGAAAGTTTAGCCGAAACCAGTAAGTCAAGTAGGTTAGGAGATCGTCTGAAGGCCACAACAGGCAAATTTGGAAAAACCTTTTTGCAGCGGTCAGACGAGAGCAGTAAATGATAATGTTTTTTAATGATGTTGGAGATGTGAGGAAGCGATGGGTTAAAAGTAGTAATAAAAGGTACACGCGTAGATTTGTTCATGTCTTTAGTTTGTAAAGCGAGTCTGCTTGGGATGTTGGCGGCACGTTGTATTTGTTTAGTGACAAAGTTTCGTTTGTAGCCTCGTTTGAGTAGGTATGTAGTAAGTTGAGCAGTGCGTATATTAAACGTTTCGTCAGTAGAACAAATACGTCGTAGGCGGAGTGCTAGACTGAAAGGAATAGCATTTTTTGTATGTAGGGGATGGCAAGATGAATACAGTAGATGTTGGTGTTAAATTGGGCTATTAACGAAGTCAAGTCTTGCCGAACAGATCCAAACAACGACAGCGAAACCTTGTAGCAAAGCGACTTTCTAGTAATGTCAAAGTAATTTCGGAAAAGATCCGGCATTAGCAGCATTAAATTTCCAGGCAGTCTCTCCCATACTTCCTAATCTCGTGCCCAGATCTCTCACTCTTCAGGAGAGAGAAAATATCTGGGTACGAGATTGGACCCACCCCGGCCCTAAGCAAAAGTTTCTAAAGTCATGTGACGTCCCCTTACCCTATAGTCCTCCGCAATTGATTTGGCTCCTTGAAGCTCTCGGCGGATACTTCCAACTCTTTCTTTATATCTGAAAATCAAGGACCAGCTTAAGAAACTGTCAAGAAGATACAATAATTTTCGGAGATGTGAAGCGCTTTCGTGCTTACAAGTCTCACAAACCCGCGCCAACGTCTCATTTCTCTCTGATAGGAGACAGGGATTTTAAAGCGTCTATGGTTTTGTCTTAAGAACAAATTGTAGCATCAACAGTATACCCTACCTGACATATTTGTCGTGAAGTTTGTCCCTTTCTCTCTGTTCACCCTGAAACAAACAATATAACATTTTTATAATAACTGTCAAAATTCCCGCGCGTTCATTGGCTCGTAACTATTGTCTATAAGAGTATAGAAAATCATAGAAAATAAATACAATGTCAAATGTACCTTGCTCACTTTCTCAACGGAAAATAAAACCAATTCCGCTTGTACTTTTTCCACGTTATTGGAAAAAAATTGACAGCAGTTTTCTATGGTCTATATTCTTATAAGCCATAAAATGATGACATAAAATGTTCCAAACTTGGCAGTGAAACCACTCGCCTGCGGCTCGTGGTTCCACTTGAGTTTTGAACATTTTATGACGTCATTTTATTGTCTATAAGAGCATCTACCATAGAAAACTATCGTCGGTTTGTTCAATACATATCACGGTAACATTCTTTTGTTTTTAGATGAGATCACATACCCGTAGACCTTCAAATTCTTCTAAAACCTTTTGCCGATCGTCCAGAGCTTCAGCCGTGGCGTGCAAGGCTCGTGTACTCTACAAAGACAAACAAGAAAGGGCCAGATAATTAACTCTGCGGTGTATGTTTAAGTGCTTAAGTGAACCGTGAGTTTCCCACTGACCGTAAAACCCTAGTAAGGAAATGGAAGATCGCACGAGGCAAAGAAAATATTAGGGAGCTTAAACAACGACGACGGCAACGGCAACGAAAACGTCACCTGAAAATATATCTTCATTTCATTAGTGCCACTTCGCGATTATTTCAACTCGCTCAACTTTTACAAAAATGGCGAACTATTCAGGAACCAAATTGGTAGGAGTGGCGTCGGGTTAAGAAAGAAAATGAAAAATTCACTGTCATGCGTTCACGTTCTCCACAAAACCTTAAATGTGGTCATTTCACGTTGTTGTTTTGCAGAGGACGGCAAAAAAATGTACCAAAATGTAAAGCGCACGTGCAGGGCAATTGTTTTTGCTCATTAAACATGTTGTTTTGCGGCGTTGTCGTTGCCGTCGCCGTTGTCGTTGTTTAAGCTCCCTAATTATCGAACACTAACTGCTGAATTGCAAACACTTCATGGAACCCTAACAGTGTCATTTAAAACAATCGCAATTTTATCATGTCTGAGATCGGTAGTCTGTGAACGGGCTCCCAAGTGGGGTATAGGGCGAAGACAAAAAAACCAGCTCGGAGAGCGGGTGGTGGCGGGAAAGGGTGGGGGGGGGGGGGAAAGGGAGGGAGCCTGTGGACATTCTTTTGATGCCGCCGTTCCGCCTCCCTGTAATCAACCTGTAAGTAATATGACAACAAGGTAACTGCGCTCCGCTCGCCCGGCTCGCCGATTATCCTTTTCGTCCTAATCTCACTTGAGAGCCTATTCACAGGCTAGAGATCGGCAACTGATTAGTAAGACTCATCTGATAATTGCTCGAGTGAATTAGTAAACCTGCGCTGAATATGTCGTCGACACTATTTTCTAATTCATGTAGCAGGGCACTTACCGTCTCAAGATGTGAGGTCAGTTGAGCTATCCTGTCCTGGAATATAAAGTAAAACAAACAAATTTAACGCTCCAATCCAGAGGAAATGAGTTGCAATATACAAGAAAAAGACCTGAAACAAGTGGAAAGCAAACGAAATAACGTAGTTCCTCAATTTAGTCTCCTCTCTCTAATTATCAATTAAGCTCCCCCCCCCCCCCCCTCCCAAATCCCCAATTCCCCTTCAAATAAGTATTAAATTTGCGGTTTTGATCTACTGACTGACTACCTCTGTTGTTTACCTTCAGGGCCTCAGAGGGCCTGAAGAAGACCCCACAATAGTTAAGACTTACACAACTCTTTAATATTAATAATTTCTACCAGCCTCTGTGACACTACATGAACAGTCTGCTTTGCTGGAGGCCATAGCTACGGAGTAGGAGCCGAGAAGATTATGGAAGCATCCACTCTTGAAATAAATTAACCTTAAATTTCAAATTTCGTTGGAAAACATGGAAATAATATTTCTGTGTCGGACAAAACAGAATTTGATTATCGCCTATTTTCATTTCAAATTTCCCGGGCGCCGCCATGTTGGATTTCATGACGTAATAAGGTTGTTCAATTGTTTCACACCTGAATGTCACCTCTATTTTTAAAACTAAATTTAGAATTTAGACATTTTTTCCGACAATTTACCGTCAATTTGTTGTTCCCTGATTTTGCCTTGGGCAAACAATATCGCCAGTTGTACGGTCGACTACTTAGACATTTCTTTTTCTTTTGGTGTTAGACTTAATGGCCAGACTATTGTAGTAAAAAAACTGACCTGAAGGGTCTTGATGTTGTCAGTATTTTGCTTGTTCTTTGACTCTAAACCTGTAGAAAGAAACAAAAGATAAAATAAGGAAAAGAATCCGACAGGTCTCTTTTATAACATTCCGAATAATGTGTGCAGACATCTCCAAAAGGATTCACACAATCTTCAGATATAACTGATCGGAAGCCTTCGGGATATCGACTCTTGAGCAGTCCAACAAACGGCTGCGTAAAACAATTTCTGCACAAAGTGAAACGACATCAGAAAACTTTTTTATAAAATCCAGGTTTCCTTGGTGATCACCTTTCTTTTGCGCCGCTAGTTCATCCAGTAACATGCTCTGTTTGTCCAGTTCAGAGATAAAATACTCTTTGTCTTCGTCCGCTTTCTGAACAACGTCCTAACAAAAGAAAACAATACAATCTAGATTACAAGCAGTCTCACTCGCAGCCGTTTTTAGTGTCGTCACGCAACGCTCCTCCCCACTGGAGGAGCGTTGCGTGACGACACTAAAAACGGCTGCGAGGGAGACTAGATTACAAGTAGTGAATTTGTTTAAATCCTTCAGAAGTGCTGGGACATAAATTGACACACATCCACGGAGACACAGGCGCAGACAGCTGGAGGAAGTCAAAATGGATACGTTTACAAGAATGAACTTACCCTACCCGTTTTGATTTCCTTCTGCCAGACCCAGCTATTTTTATCTATCCCTAGGTCCCCGAGGAAGTGTCACACACCGCGTGTCGACTTAATAATTATAGACATAAATTAAATTGGGTACCGACCGACCAAGAAAACCATTGTCCCCGACGAGTACAACTCAAGAACAGCTTATAATTATCCGAAGATCAAAGCGAATTTCACTTCCCTTTACGCCCTGAATCATCTCGTTCCCTATTTTGTTTTGTTTTGTTTTTTCTTTGTTCTGATTTTGGTTTTGCAACTTTCTAGACAGATCCAAAGGCAAAGTAGATAAACTTGTAGAGAAAAAGCTTGAGCAATATTCCCCGAAACGGACCAAACAAGCTCTATAGATAATCATAAGGTTTTTTTTTTTTTTAAAGAAACTGTGGTCAGGGCAAAAAACTTTTCTTTCATTTCACTCGTCCATCGGACAACTGCTTTCCAGATTTTGGTTGTCCAAACACAAAATCCACTTGTCCAAAAAATGATCCAAATGTTTTATTAGTAAATTTACTACCAAAACAATAACCAGTATAGTTACACGTACTTAGAATTCTGTCACTTTATTAACAAGTTCAATAAAAGTGTTAGTACTATGATTACTACTTAAGATTGCTATCCCTTTAGTTTACCGTGATAAATAACTCCGTACATCATGGGTTGGGAATTTAGGATATGTACTAAGCTTGCCTAACCGGTAAACGTTTGTATGTGGTTTTACGGACCAAGAAGAAATATCAAACTAATCAAAGCTATAAACGTAACAACGAAATAGACCTAACAACTTGTGATCAGTTTCCTACTTCTTACAAAGAGTAGCTGGAATCACGCACGTCGTTTAGAAATTTGTTTCTCTCATGATCTGCAATCGCGGAAATGAAAGCCTTGCATGCCGTAGGATTTCTGTAGTGTTGGCCAATGTTTAAGCCATTTTTCTCCTGAAGAATGCACAAATTTGAAAATTTTGTTATGGCGAGTTTTTCCTTCGCTATGAAATGCACTATGTTAAACAGTTTTTCAAGTCTCTCCTGAGATTCTTTGTTGATCTTCCTGTTCATTCTTACCAATGGTGCCTACTCTGGTCTAGTCTCGTTTTTCGCTCTTTCAAAACAAAAGTAGTGGTATCGAGATATTGTGTCTAATCTGGCTTTCACGACGAAAACCAGTCCACGATGAACCGTCAATACCTAGAAAAAGGCGGCTACTTTTGTCACAAACGGAGGGATATTTACGACAAACTCTACAAAACATTTCATTTTTGGCTTCGTCAAATTCAACCCATGGAAATTCTTTCTTCCAGGCTTGCTTGAATTTACGAACATGAGATTCTTTGTACTTCTTTTTCTTCATTGTTGTGGAGATGTTTTCCTCATTTGATGGAGATGGTCTCTTATTGTTCTAAAGGTCGAGCAGAGTCATTGTGATCTACTTAAAGACTGACACAGATTTCACGCTCTTTTGAGCCGAAACAAGCGTGCACGTACACAGCAAGTATTTCACAGAGAAACAAACACTTTAACAAGAAGTCACTTCTCAGCATTTTATTCATTAGAAAGCTGAATGAAAAAATATTACCATGGTAAAAAATTGTTTTACTCGTCCTGTCGGACAAGTGCTTCATGAGTTTTAGTTGTCCGAATCAAAAACTACTTGTCTCGGACGAGCGGACGAGTGAAAGTTTTTTGCCCTGAGTGGTGCTGTAGCCTGCGAGCAAGCTCTCTTGGGGGTGGGGGGCGGGAGGGGGTCCCCCTTCCGCCCCCACCCCTAAGAGAGCTTGCTCGCAGGCTAGTGGTGCTGCGTTGGTGGGGAGTAAAAACGAATGGTTTTATCACGATTGTTTAGTTTTATCAACAGAGTTGATAAGGTAATTTGGCCAACTGTGGAGTGATAATTGTAATAGTACTGTATTTATATACCGCATTTTCTATGTGCATATTCAAATGCGGTTTACATTACTTCAGTGCAAGGGTGAGATCGGACATCAGCATATGTCCATTAGCGACCTCATCCTACCCACCCAACCCATGAAATCATGAAATAGCACAAAGACCAGACCAGCACACCGGGAACTCCATGCCCTACTCTTTGCGATTAGTGTGTGGGTTCTTTAACGTCCCACAGGGTTATGAACATTGAAGTGTCGAGAGTCAAAGCCGGTCAACTCCCTCTTAACGAATACGTTTCTAAAACGGACACCTTTAGTTGGTACCTGCCTTATTAATATAGCCAACCATATAGGTATTGTATTTCTCCATGCATTTATAGCAGATTGTTCTATAAAAGGTTTACTGATAAGATGCTAAACAAACCCTGATTCTCTTGTGACTCCAGTCTGCTTGCTCCTTGAGTCTCCGTTCGTTTGAGAGGCGAGCTTTCAGCTCTTCAGAAAGCCAACGAAATTTACCCTGCAAATATTACCAACAACCAATCAACTTGCTAAATTTTATGACTTAGGTTTAGTTGTTACTCTAGAAAACCTTTTCACGCAATTTATATGGTAACAGATTGTGGCATGAGGTTAACCAAAAAATTGTCTCGTGCAACATCATCCTGCAACGGACAAATGTCTCCTCCTTTACCGCAGTCGTTGTCGCTGGAATTTAGTGCAAACGAAACAAATCAGATAAACTTGCAGTGTAAACCGAAATTGATGTGATGAATCTGGTAAACTATCACTCCAGAAACTAGTGTGAACATAGTTTTGGACTACGTTTACACTGAGAAAAGTTAAGCCTGCCGCACACTTGGGGAAAGAGCTGAGCAAACTGCCTCGCGAGGCTTTCAGCTCAGCTGTTTCCTCACGTGTGCGGTTGAGTTTTCGTGAGTTTTTCGCCTCGCGAGGCCGTGAGGAAAATATCTGTCGTGTTTGATATTTGAGATTTCGCCTCGCGAGGTGAAATTCTCACGAAAACTCAACCGCACACTTGAGGAAACAACTCAGCTGATTGTCTCGCGATACCCTCGCAAGGCAGTTTGCTCAGCTCTTTCCTCAAGTGTGCGGCAGGCTTTAGTTGAAGCAGTCTTCTGTTCTCATTCTTGCTCAGAGAGGTTTTTCTCCGGGTACTCCGGTTTTCACCTCTCCTCAAAAACCAACATTTCCAAATTCCAATTCGATCTGGAATCTGAGGGCCACGGGTTTGTCAGTCGTAACAGACTGTTACGTGTCACCCTCGTTAAACAAAGTTGATTTTAGAAATCCGTCTTCCTGAAACATCTGAAATAGGCCGCGTAATTTGGATTGTTGATTTTGGATTCATAATAGTTCCAAATCAACCTGCATTGCGGATTCATAAGTGTTGACATCAGCCTGTGCACAAACGTCTCTTGTTTCCTTTCAGCTCAGAGGAAATAGGAAGACGTCTTCGCGCAGGTCACGTTCACATCTGACCCCAGATGTTCAAAGAGCCGATAACTTTATCCAGTCGGTATCCTGTGGATAAAATGTATTGGTTGGAGTGTCGAAAGTAATTTCGCGTTTGCTTAGGTTTTGCTTAACTAGACTCAACTCTATGATTGGTTGGTGCCATTTTCTCAGCTTGGTCGCACGCGTTTTCCCGCGCTTGACGCAGGTTACATGTACTACTTGCTTCGAGTTCTGATTGGCTGATTGAGCTGTTTACGTCTGTTGTGATTGGCCAGAGAAATTACTTTGGTTTTGGTTTAACAACACGCAATTGAAAATCACCCTATCTGCGAGATAGCGATTTATCCACTGGAAAGGGTTATCCGCTTTTTGAACGACTGGGGCCAGATTGATAAGCTTGGTGAACGGATGAAAACGAGTTTCAAATTACATGTATTAAGGATTAAAGATCTCTGACTTGCAATTCTGCAATTTCCCTTGAGTGTTAACGTGGTGCAGTTCATGAAGGCAGAGCTGTACTTACGATCATATCAGCGATCCAGTGTTGAGAGTTGTTTCTTATACTTCCACTGGCGAGCAGAGACTGTAAAATATGACAAAACAGTTAATACAAGCTAATTAGAGAATTGAGTGATTGCTGAATGGGCTAAACCAAGATTGATAGATTAACTGGATGATAGGTGAAGCAGACGCAACGCAAATGCAAATTCATATGAACACTGATTCTGCTTGCATAACACGAAAATTGTACCAGGTCAACAGCTGACTATCTGTCGGATTGATTGCTGGCTAATTGACAGAGCGACTGACTTCAACTGATTGACTGACTGACTGACTGACTGACTGACTGACTTCAGCTGACCGTCTGACTGACGGACTGACTTCAACTGTCCGACTGACTGACTGACTGACTTCAACTGACTGACTGACTTCAACTGACCCGATTGACTGACTGACTGACTGACTGGCTGACTGACGACTGACTGACTGACGGACTGACTGACTGACTGACTGACTGACGGACTGACTGACTGACTGACGGACTGACTGACGGACTGACTGACTGACTGACTGACGGACGGACGGACGGATGGACTGACTGACTGACTGACTGACTGACTGACTGACTGACTGACTGACTGACGTACTCACCGGAAGAGGTGTGTCAGCGTCCCTACAGACCTGCTCAATAACGCGGTCTAACTGATCATCAACCTTTTGCAAACCAGACTGTAACAAGTAAACAAAAAGATTAGCAACCAAACAACAAAATTAGCACAAAGTCAACATATATAGAAGAAGGGAGCAGGATTGGTTAAGGGGTGAGAAAACAGACATTTTGTTGTTGTTGTTTGTTTTGTTTATTTTTATTAATTTTTTTTTTGGAGAGGGAGGGGGGGGGGGGGAGGGCGCGGAGGGGCGAACTCAGAATGCAACACCCATTGTCGACAGTTTTGTAATTGCTATTGGTTCGGTGACCATAACTGGATAACAGCCCCTCCTCAGGTGTCTTTTATTCAGTTGGCCATTTCCGAGTTGCTGTGAACCTCATTATGAAAGCGAGGCTAAGTGCAAATCTATTCATATCAAAGTTATTTTTGTTTGCATGTGAATGAAAACTAATTTTCATAATAAGAACTTTGCACTTAGCCTCGCTTTCATAATGAGCTTGATAGCAACTCGGAAATGGCCAATTGTTAATTTTATCATTTCAACTCTATTAATCTATTCTACCTGTTGTTCCTCTGCGGCTTTCTCTAGTGCATACTGGTTCCGCCTCAAGGCATCCTCCAGCTGAGTAATCCTTTATACAAAACAACAATTAAAATTCACACAAAACAGGTCTTCCATGGTCATTGCCAAGACAGGAGTGTCAGGGGAATGACTTCTCTAAAAAAAAAGCGGTGCTTTAAAGCCCGCGAAAAAAGAGAGCGAAGGTCAACGGTCAGAAGACAAAATTGCAAGACAACTTCGTCCAAACGTTGCCATGTGTAAGACATAGCCGTTTTCACCCTTTCACTAGCAGAGTGAAATTTTGTCTCACATCATGTAGTTTTATCAGTCTCTGGATGAAATCCTAAAGTGTGGCCATTTAAATGACAGCAACGGAGCAGTACTTCCCTGTGGTCCTGTTTAGTAACCTAAACCAAAATCAAAGCTTTTCGGTAACACTTTGCTCTGAACCAACATTACCAAATTCCAATTCGATGTGGATTATTATCAAGCACTTTATCATGAGCCTCTGGCTCGGGGGATTGCACAGGCACTCCTCGTGTTATTTACTTATTTTTAATTTATTTTGTTTTTGTCGTTTGCTTTTTCAATGAAAAAATTGAGATTGTCAAAACATGGTTTGTTGAGGCGCTGGTTACAAAACCTTGCAAACCGGCTTCAAAGTTGAAAACAATGCAACTGAAAGCACTACAACCGTGCACAATCATTTGGGTTACATTCATGCTATGGTTGAATAACTTAAACGAGACGTTTCTGTTACTTACTCTAATGCAGTTAGAATTTTAAAAAACCTCTTATGGTTTGATCATTTTTTATGGTGAAAAACGCTAGCAAAAACATGCAACAAAGAAAGCTTTTTTCGGCTTCGTAATCATTACCTTTACTTTTCTTTGCCAACTCACGTCAAAATTTTATATTGAAATTCAGTGTGAAACAAAAGACATAATAAAAAGCGAATAAAGTAATAAAACAAAACGAAACAAAAAAAAACAAACAAACAAACAAACTCACCTGCCCTGGTTCACTTCTATTTTCTCTTTCTGTAAAATTAAAACAGAAAATCATTAGCTGAAACACAGTAACGAGTAATGGCATTCAAACGTTTCATTTTACTCACCAAGTTTTCAACCTCTTCTTTGGCCTGTTCGTAACGCGCTTTTAATTTGTTGTTCTCTTCTGTCGCACTGTTAATGGGAAAAAAAAAAACACCATCAATATTCTTTTCTTCCTTTCCGATTAGCGTTCATTAGAGTCACTTGCCTCTAGCCTGTATAACAGGTTTAGCCAAGCACAAAGCGAGAGTGTCTCGCGCTTCGCGCGTGGCTAAATGAAGGCTTGTTATGTAGTCTACTTGACTCTGAAGATGACGTCCGCCCAGGTTGTCAAAACGTCAGTCAATGTCACCTCAAACAGTCCTTCTCAGGAGTACACTCACCCCGATAATCATAATTCACCGACAACTACTTGTGACATGACTCCTGGGTTCAAACCATTTACACTCATAATCACAATGTTGTAAAGATACATCATTATACTTACACGTTCAGATCTGTGCTTAGTTTCTCCATTTCTTCCCTATCCTTTTCTTGACGTTTTCGCAAAGCTTTTATCGTCGACTTTTCATCCGCGAGTTGAATCTGAGATTCAAGAACAAAACAAATTAATTTCCTTTGCATGCAATCTACCATACTTCAACTAAACAGAAGTTTGTGTTACTCTTATTGCAGAAGGCAACAGTCCAGTTGTAACAGTCACCTTTCAACAAAACATCTTTACCTTCATGTCCGCTATTTGTTCTTCTATTTCGCTCTTCTGTTTATTCGACTTTTTAGCGAAGTCTTGTAGAGCTTGTTCATGATTAGCCTGCGGTGTGAGAGAAAGAAGAGGGAGATTAAATTGTAATCGAGTTTATTTATTAATAATATTTTCACCAAAAGATTGTTTGTTGGCTCCTAGTAGTTTTATGGTACAGAAACCGTGTTAAGTACTGGTTGGGAGAGGAACCTGTGGTCCACCTACCTGTCAACCAAACTCCCTACCCACCTACTTACCAAGCTATATACATAATACAGTAAAGAATAAACTGCAAAGGACTACGAACGAAAATGCTGCAAGTTTACACGGGATCTGCTAAATCAGCTAAAAATAAACATAAGTAACTGAAATAACTGCAAGGTTGATCTGACCGGCTGCGTAGAAAACTTAACACGACAGCGACATGATAGAGACCAAACTGAGAATAAAAATGCAACCGTGGACAGCTGTTTCGAGCTGGTTGGTCTCCTCTCATTTAGCAGACAACTGACCTTCGCGTTGGTTGATCACTCCTCACCAGCTCGAAACAGCTGTCCACGGTTGCATTTTGATTCTCGGCTTGGTCTCTATCATGTCGCCGTCGTGTTAAGTTTTCTACGCAGTCAGATCAACCTTGCAGTTATTTCAGTTGCTCATATACATAATATCCACCCACCCACCCAACTACCTACTAACAACCCACCTAAACTAACTACATCCGTTACCTACCTACATACCTACTTATCTACCCACGTACCTTCCTACTAGTACCTACCTACCTAACAACCCACCAACCCGTTTACAAGGTACTAGCCACTAACCTACATACCTACCTACCCGCCTACCCCACCTAGCTACCTATTGACACATCACGTGAATGAAATTCAACTGTCTCAAATAGAATAATGAGACATGGGCGTTTTTAGACCGAATCCACGCTAATTACGAATTGCCCGTTCTGGAGTTCAAATGGAGACAGGGGACGGGTTTTTAATTTTTCATTTAATCATAAATTGGAGTCCATCACAAGACAGATCACGTTAAAATTAGTCAGTTTACCAAGTTTGAGGTTCTGTCGTTTTATTGCAACCATGTAGAAAGCTTACAAACTTGAAAATCTGAAAAATTAGAGACTTTGTATGGATTTGGGGGATGCCATCTCAGAATTAGAGACATTTGTATGGAATTTGGGTGACCTGTGGCAGGTCACAGCCTGACTACGCGATGAACATAACCAAACTCGGTAAACTTACCAATTTTTATGTGATCTTTCTGGCGATGGCGTTCATTTCTTCATATGATGCAATTTGAACAATGTGTAAGTTAGGACTCAGTCCCTTTATGAACTTCGGAATGGGCAATTACATGAAAAACACAGAATAAGAATATTTGTGTGTGGAACGAACCGTAAGAGTCTGAATCTGTTCTTCAAGCTCCCTCAGTGCATTTGTATGAGCATCTCGTTCCTGAGAAGGTACCAACAAAATTTGTTACTTGATCAAAGTGATAACATGCAAGGTGCGAAGTAACAACGGATGTGAGACGAGTTAACATACTTGTTGCAGCTGAGCGTAAAGTGCGGCGGCTTCTTCCTTTGTCGCTCTTTCCTGCTGTCTGGCCTCCAAAATACGTTCGTCGTATTCCTAAAAGATGTAGACACAAGAAAATCTGACAATCTTGTCATGCAACCACTTGGAAAAAAAAGATCCATGAAAAAGTAAAATCATGACAATCGGTAGAGCTTTTAAACTTGTCATGCAATCTTCCCGTGACAAAACTACACGGCAAAAAAGGAAGGAAGGAAAAATGCGCAAAATTCGAAAGGTTTCTACATATTTCAATAGATTTCAATTTCGGACAGAATAAAAAAAAAAAAAGAAAGAAAAGTAACTTCCCCACCCCGTCCCCCCAAAATCGATGATGAATTCACGCGAAAAGTAAAACGCGCCATTTTCCCCATCATTGAAATGGGGGGAGGGGTGGTCTCAATTTTTCATTTGAATTCTCCAAGATTGCAGGTTACGCAGTCTGATCAGCTGTGTTTGTATCTGAGATACTCTGCTCTTTTTTTACTTACAGTTTCAAGCTTATCTGCCTCAGCTGTCAGGCAGTTAGCCTTATATTCGCTAGCATGCCGTTCATCGAGTATCTAAGCTGTAACTAGAGCATGTCCTTAGACCTACCTGGCGGTGTTCTGCTTCTTCTTGGAGTTTGGAAACTAGTTTGGCGATTTTGGAACGAAGCTCTTTGATTTCTTTCATTTCCTTCTGCAATGAATCCAATATGTAACAAAGATTTACATGATACATAACGTTTCAAAATAATATTTGCACTATCCTTAGTACGTAATTTGTTGAAAGACATTATTCCAAATAGCAATATCAACAGGTGAATAATCGCTGTGATAACTGAAGCTGACGAATTGTTGTAATAACTACCGCGAAACTGAGACAAGAGGGCAACTGACGTAGGCGTGGTTATTTCTTTATTTCCACGATTCTCCGAGGTTAAAAAAGACTAAAAGCCGCGATTTGGATATTTAAATAGCTGATGGAACGATTAAAAACAAAGAGAATTTTAGAAAGGAAGACCTTAAAACAAATTATCGTTTATAAAAATACGCACAACTGGTTCTTGTCCTTGTAAGCCTTGTTCAGCTTCTCGTTCCAGTCTTTTGCATTTTGTGCGATACCTGGCAATAAAGAAAAGATTGCGTGATGAGCTAAAAGAAAAACTGCAACAGCGCAAGGCATTTCTTTCTGTTCCAAAACACACCCGCAAAATGTAACGTCTGTTTGCTTGAAGCACTGACCCTGTAAGCCTAATGGGTAGGGGGAGGAGATCCCACTTTACAAAAAGGACAGTAAGCTTGTTTGAAATTTTGAAGGGAACAATATGATAAGCTCGTTTGGTCATTGTTGCTCTCCAAACAAAGCGAAAAACAATAGATTCAGTGATAGAGTGCATGAAACGGTATCAAAAAGATTATGGGTGTGAATCCCGTTCAAACCAGTTGTTTTGTGCTTTGCTTGAAAACGGATACGTTGCATTACGGCTCCCTTTTGTTTCATCCGGAGTCTGTAACCTCTTTTATATCTCTTCCAGGTACACATACATACGTTATCTTCTAGCCTGCGAGACCACACGCCGTTAGCGAAACAAGAGCAACAGCAGTCCTCTGGTTTCGAAGGTTAGTTATATACTATTATAAACCAAAATTTAATTTAATTTTTTTTTAATATTTTTAAAAGATAATTAAGGGTCTTGCACTCAGAGTAGTACCAGACCATTCCCCAATTTTCAACCCTCCTAAAAGTACGTCAAGTAACTGTGAACACACGTGTGCTGTTGGAAACTTGTTCCCCTTCCCCTTCCCCACCCACCCCCCCCCCCCTTCCACCACTCTATGGACTGTGTGCTGCACGTACGTACTCTTTAATAGATTGCAGCGCTTTGTTTCTCAGTTCCGCTCTCTTCTTATCACTCTCTTTCAACTGGTTTTCTTTATCTTCCAGTTGTCCCTCAAGCTCCTGTACATCCTTCATAGCTTCCTTTAGTTTCTTATTAACAGTCTCTAGTTCATTCACATAACGCTTCTTTTGTTCCTCGCTGTCTTCATATTTGGACAATAAATCCCTCATCTGCCCCAGTAACCTCTCCTGCTGCTCGTCCTTTCGATCGATGTCTTGGTGAAGAGCTTCCAAGTTGTTCAACATATCAAGCCTGGAAACAAAGCAAAAAGAGGCGGAGTTCAATACCATAACTAAAACCGCTTGGAGAGTCATAAAACTGAGATCGCACAAAGTTCCAGTTACTTGAGCTTGTAAAGGGCCGTTTATACAGGAGATTTTGGTCAGTGCGGTTTTTGTTGTGCTCGAGCATACGTAAAAGTCGCAAATGTGAACTACCAGCGATTTCATTGCAGTTTGGGTGAGATTTCGATATCGTTTCGGGCGCGATATTTGCCTTGATTTCCTGCAACTTCCCATAAATCACCGTCAAGTTGCTATGCTATATCGCGGCGACTAAAAACGCTCAAATCGATCTGAAATTGCCACTAGTTTACGTATGTACTTTTATTGCGTGCGCGAGCGCGACAAGATGCAATTCTAGTTAGCCTTATGTGCCATTTGGCATGAAGAAGTTAGGTGAGGGTGACGGTTATGCGTACTTAATGACTCGCCATAACTGAGTGCAGACGGGACGTAGTGACATGTGTTGTAGCTAAATAACGCTATACGCATGTTCCTCAGTATGTTACTGGGAAACCTTGTTCAGGCGCTGTTACAGGCGATTGTTCATTGCTATGTATTACTTCAAAAAATGTAACAAAAAAGATAGGTCACAAGCTACAATCCAATTTACCCCATGTCTGGTGGTAACACAAATTACATAGAGAAAGCAGAACATTATTCATAGCAAGTATGAAAGATAAATTTCGTGGCAGATAGACAATATGAAGCAATATCGACCCAAAACGTTTCTGCTTGTTCTTAGTATCATTATTTTATGCCCGCGAGTGGCGGGCAAGCTCGGATTTCTGGAAATAACTCATTTTTCTGTCGTCACTTAATTAATCAGCCCATCAGACCACCTGGACCGGGTTATTCGAAAGCCAATTAACGCTAATCCACGATTAAAAGTTAATCGAGGCTTTCACCATCGTTCGTTAACATGGGTTTAAAGGCTAATTTCAAGCTGAAGGTAAAGAAAAGTTTAAGTCTAAACTGAGGGCCGAAAATCTTTTGGAAGAATCTTTGTTGATTAGCAATTAAACTCGAGTCAAAGTTTGCGTTAATCCAGGATAAGCTTAATCGGGCTTTGAACAACTGGGTGCTGAGTCCTGTACTCCACTCAGTCCCAGCACGTTTCCTTACCTATCCATGTCTTCCCCTCCTCTCAAGTTTCTCCCAGACAGACCATCATAAAACGAATCGCCCACGTGATTCCTTCGATCCAGATCCCGTTCCATCTCAAATCGGTCCAAGTTTCTTCTCATTTCGGACACGTGATCGCCCCCAGGTCCCTCGCTTCTCCCCACACTTCTCTTCAGTGGAGTTGGTCCCGAGGAAGTTGGACCAAATGATTGACGTCTGTGAGCCATGTTTCTTGATAATCTCGACACTTGCTGCATGATTTCGTCTTTCTCTCGTTCGGATTTTGCAACCTAAAAGCAGTGAAAGATCTCACTTAAAACTGACTTAATCACCTTAGCGAGCGGCTACTGTCTGGAAAGAAAATATTAATAGCGTGCCTAATTCAGTCACAGGCCTGCATCAAGTTGTTGGTTACCGTATACCTTCAGAGGTGTCTCGCGTCCAAGCGATGTAGCGTGACCAGTTTAAACTGTAGATACCGTAATCCCTATATCAAATTAAAGCTTATAGAGCTGGTTATCAAGCTATACCAAGAATTTTGAAATAAAATGCATTGTCGAATTTCTCACGACCTCTAAATGCGAGCGTCCGAATCACCTTTTGAAAGCTATAAGTCAAAGCGAATTTTATTTTTCGCTAATTTAATTTGCTCCTCAGTTTCCGGACCCAAAGCGCTAAAAAAACGTGTCCCAGTTTTGCCATATTCAATCGCAGTGAAAAGTTACAGAACATTTTCGAAATAGGATAAAAAATGTGGAGTGATCGCACAAAAAATCGCTCTCGGAGAAAACATATTTCGAAAGAAAAAATTCGCAGACACGTTTTTGTTGTTTATATGTTAAACTAGCTACTGTCCAAATTTGAAGGCAAACGAACAAATTCCCTTTGAGTTTTAGCTCTTTAAAGTGTCTCCTCCAAGTGAAAAAATTGATTCGAGAAAATAGTGCTAAAAATGCGGCAATTCATTTTATTTCAAAATATACCTAAAGCAAAATAAACCTCTCATTTGTCCCCCAAGGGTTACTGCATGTTCCCTAGTGATTCAAGTTGTTCAGTACAAAAAACCCTCATCTGTCCCCTAAGCGTATCCATGTTGTTCAGTACGATAAAGGTCCCCTACAGGTTTCCAATTGTTCAGTACAGCAGCGCCTTACCTGTCCCCTCAGGGTTTCAAGTTGTTTAGTTCAACAGACCCTTACCTGCCCCCTCAGGGTTTCACGTTGTTTAGTACAACAGACCCTTACCTGTCCCCTCAGGGTCTCAAGTTGTTTGGTACAGCAGACCCTTACCAGTCCCCTCAGAGTTTCAAATTGTTTAGTACAACAGACCTTTACCTGTCCCCTCAGGGTTTCAAATTGTTAAGTACAGCAGCCCCTTACCTGTCCCCTACCGATTTACAATTGTTCAGAACAGCAGACCCTTACCTGTCCCCTAAGGGTTTCAAGTTGATTAGTTCAAAAGACCCTTACATGTCCCCTTGGGGTTTCAAGTTGTTTAGTTCAAAAGATCCTTACCTGTCCCCTCAGGGTTTCAAGTTGTTTAGTTTAAAAGAGCCTTACCTGTCCCCTCAGGGTTTCAAGCTGTTCCACCAGTCGTTCTCGGTCTCCCTGTCCTTCCTCCATCTGTCGACTCAAACTTTCCAGTCGTCCTTGCAGTCTTTTACGAGCTAATTCATTCTCTTCTAGTTTTCCTTGTGACTCTTCCAGCTTTCTAGAAAGCTCATTTTTTTCGCTGTCCGCACGTGAAAACTGTTGACGTAATTGTTCTGCCTTCAGAATAGATTTTAAAAAGTTAAATTAGTATCTCACTAACGTAGATCTTGGTCCAGAAGAAACAAGATGTACAACTGCGAGGTAAAAGATGCTCCTAGGATGCTCATGCTTTCATTTAGTAATACAATGTGCTATAAATTGACTAGATATAGAAACACAAACTCGGGAACGCCATTCATCAGGATTTAAAAAAGCCTCAGAGAGTTCTACACGATAGCCTGAGGTATCTTCCATACGTAGTAGAAATTTTAGTAGCCTCCCTGAAAGGCGCTGTTTTGGCTTGTCACGCAATCTTTCCCCAGACAAGATTGCGTGATGAACCAAAAGAGCGTCTGAGAAGGACGCTAAGGAAAGGCTAAGATTTTACAAGTCCTATAGCAAAAATGTTATAAAAACACTATTTGCACTGAAGTCCAGTATTAGGAAATAGCGTAGATACAGTAGTCAGGCGCGCATTACTCAGAGCGTGCAACTTCCATAATAAACCTTATTATGTCACCATGTTTTCACAGATTGGTCTAGTTTTGGAAAGGTTTTAGATTACTATTTCCTGCAAACGGTTTTATAATTTCATCCCGCATGAGAATAATACAAGGCTTGAAACTGGTTAGCAAGGCTAGAGTAGAAGTCTGAATTCGTGAACATTTAAATCTAAAAATATATGTCTGTGAAAACGGTGTGGTGCGAATGTATTTTCAGTTGTAAGTTCTGGGTAATGGGTTCGTTTATTATCTTTTCAACCTGAAGAGAAACAATCTCCATACATACCTGGTCTACCAAGGCACTTTTTCCTCCTTCACTCTGGTCCAGCCTTTTCGCTGCAGCTTCTAATTCAGTCATAACCTGAGCATTACGTAAGGAAATCAGCGCCGAACCTGTCTATTATTTTTAGGAATACTAAAGTGAACAGAGCCCCCCTACTCCTCCAACAAAATCAGAGAATCAGCTAAAACTCGTCTCATATGTGTAGTCAAGTCTTCACGACCGTTGAATGTGCTTTCTTGTTATCTTTTCATTAAAATGTTCCTGAGGAAAAAGAGGTGCTGTGCAAGGTGTTTCTAACTTTTTAAATTTGTGGATGAAATCCTGAAGTGTGACAGTTAAAATGAAAGCTACTGAGCAGTACCTTATTGTGGTAAAGTCTACTATGTTGTACAAGGTGGTTCTGATTTTTGAGTCTGTGGATGAAATCCTGAAGTGTGATGATTAAAATGAAAGCTACTGAGCAATACTTTCCTGTGGTGCTGTTTATTAGGCTGTACAAGATGATTCTAATTTTTGAGTCTGTGGATGAAACCCTAAAGTGAGACCATTCAAACGAAAGCTACTGTGCAGCACTTTCCTGTGGTGCTGTTTATTATGCTGCACACGGTGGTTATAACATTCGATCGAATCAGTCAAAACTAATACGCTGTAGAACAAAAAAGCAACAAGAAAGAGAACAAATCGAAACAGAGAAGAGACAGCAAAGCATACCTCTCTTCGTTCCCTTTCAGCTAGTTCCAGTCTTCCTGATAGATCTTCCACTCGTGAGGCCAGTAATCTTTTCTCCCTTTCACTTTCTTCCAAGGCTCGGCGCTCAGAATCTAACTCACTAGGAAACAAATACAGAGGTATTTTCGCGCAATTTATGACTATGCAGGAAAAGAAGATCTTAGCAAGGGCTATTGGAATCCAAAAAGAAAATTGAGGGTAACCATGCATTTTTCAGAGATAATAAAGGGACAATAATTTTAGAAAACATTACAATACAAAACAATGCATATCAGTTTTCCCCAAATTGAAGCTTATTTATCTCTGAAAAATGCATGGCTACCCCTAATTTTCTTTTCGGATTCCAATAACCCTTGCCAAGAACTGCTTTTCCTGCGTAAATATTATAAACCGTGCACAAATATCGCTGTTTAGCAGGCACCACCGTTAAGAAACCTGAGTTTCTAGGACCATCCCATGATGCGCAGAACGTATGCGCAGTAGCAAAAGGAGGTAACGTCCTTAAACATGAATTCAAATTTATCTAACACAAGTAGGTGAACAAAAAAAGGAATAAAAGATAACCTTCTTACCTGGCAACGGAGCGGATTTCGTCCCTCAGTTTACCTTCATTTGCTTCACCCAGCAGATTCTGAAAAGATAAATAATTCAGTAAACACACAATCCTGTGAAACTGTAATTACTCCAACTCAGGAAAAATGGCTTAGTGACTGCGTGATGGACAAGAAAAAAAAAAGAGAGAAAAGCGAAGACTTTGCTGAAGTAGTCAGTGATCACTTATTACAACTTAATTTTAATGAAGATGGCAGGTGACTTGTTAGCAGAGTTTGCTTTCTAATGATCAAGGAAACTTCTTAAGATTAAACTGGGGTTAACACAAGGTTTAGACTTAAATGTGTCAGACTAAAGACTGCATCAAATATGTTCTAAGTTTACGAGTGAAAAGGTTAATGAAGTAAAGATGATGATGTTACTAATTCAGTCCCATGTTAAATCATTCTGATGTCTAATGCGGTAAAATGCAGTCTGCATTTTACACAGTCAACATGATAGCTTTTTACTTTATTAAAAAATCAAAACCTTTTTTTGAGAATATTAAGATCAATGGATCATGTGTTAATATTAGGCATTTATTCATAGATCAGGATATTACAAGTGTTAAGAAATACATTATTCGATTGCTTCGCTTGTTATATAAACGAAATTATAAAAGGATTGGTTAGATGTAACACAAGAACTGAGAGAGTGAGTAGAGTACGTATGAAGAAAGTTAATTACCCTGACATTTTGTAACTCGCTGGCGAGTTGACCCACTTCTTGCTGTTTCTTCTCCCAAGATTCCCGCTCGGCTCGCATCTAGCAACCGCACACAATAAACTTAATTCGACAGACAACATGTCAGGTGAACAGTGCAATGGACGAATGGGAACAAACGAAAAGGATGGAGTGAAGGATGACTAATGCATGCATGATGTTTTGGATACACGGTGCCTTTAAAAGTCGTAACTGCTACCTATTATTTTCGGTCGTAATTTTATGGTTAGGTTATGTTATTTGCAATGCTCCCTTCTCTTTTAACCTCCTTGAGGACGGTGCCTACTAATACAGAGGTATTTTTGCGCTGTTTATTACTCTGTGGGAAAAGAAGATCTTAGCAAGGGCTAGTGGAGTCCAAAAAGAAAACTGGGGTAACCACGCATATTTTAGAGATAATTGAGAAACAATAATCCTAAAAAGTGGTAAAATACTGTATGGCATTTTTTATCAAATTGAAGTATTATCTCTGAGAAATGCATGGTTACCCCCAATTTTTTTGAAATACCAAGAGCACTTGCTAAGTTCTGCTTTCTCCGCATAGTTTTAAACCGCGCAAAAATATCCCTGTATTAGTAGCCACCACCCATAGGAAACCCGAGTATCTCGAGATGCGCAGAACGTATTCGCAGTAACAAAAGTAGGCACCGTCCTTTTAAAAGACCTTCAGATATGACGAGATTCTGTAATAACCAACCCTCACTTCCCAAAATACATTAACCATTCTCTACCTGGTTGTGACCATCATTCAAAAAGACTATTTCTACACCTGGAACAAGCAAGAGTGCCTTGAAAGTAGTAACAATGTTGCTATAGAATGCAAGAGAAGTCTGGTTGTTGTAGCAGTCCAGATTTTTCAGATGATCAGATGCACAATTCACTTTTTCTGGATAATACATAGAAGATACCAAAACGAAACATATACTCGTAGACAAGAATCCTAGTCGCAAAATGATGATTCCTAAGTATGACAGACCAGCATCTGTTGTGCAAATTGACCTATCTTTGTTTCTATCTGCCTGTCCCTTAATAATCAACTGACTGTCCTACACCTGGAAAAAGTTATTGTTTGTGTTTACCTCTTTCTGTATTTCTTTCAGCCTGTTTTCGATTTCATCTTGTTGTGATTTTTGATTGGCCTGCAACTGTAAAAATGTGAAATCTCAAGCTTATTCCCAAGGCGCCAGACCCCTTGACACTTTGGAAACTAAGCTCCTGAAGTTTCAGATGAAAAAAATCGAGGTATAATTTTGAAAACACCTTTTGACTAACGTTAAAAAGAAGTTGAACATCGTTAACTATCAGAGAGTGAAACAGTACAGGTAATAGTTCTATGGACTTTAGACAAGAACAACCTCTGTAACTATCTGGCCCTTTTTCGAACAATGTTCTTGGAGCCTTAATAATCATTTCGGCTGAAACTCTTTTGGGGGTTTCTGTAGGATTGGGAAGAGATGTTCTGAAAGTTGGTGGTTGTTGCAAGAGTGGTAAGCAAATTGTAGGCCAGGCTGTAAAGGTAGTGTTTAGTCCTTAGAGGCCTAGCAGTGATCAGCATCAAATTTCTCCTTGGAATATCAATGTTTATTCAACCCCTGACGTCATGAGAATTAAGGATATGATCACCCAAGGTGAATTTTCGTGATATTTTAATAACTTCTCCCCAGTACTTTTATAAGAAAAGTATAGGGACAAAATAGGAGAATTTCATTCTTTGAGATTATGGGTTACAATTTATTTCCTACCAAAACAATGTTAAGTTAAAACTACTGTTAGTCGTAATTTAAAGTGCATTAAGTTCATTTTAGTAGTAGCTCATTAAGAGGTTTATGAATTAAGTGTTTTAAGTCATGATAAGTGACACAGAGTTAGATTTTTCAGAAAATTATTGTGGATAGATTAATGCCATTAATTGATCAACATGTTAATTTGGTGCAGTGATTCAGGTGACATTATTAAATAAATGGTAATAATGTTAATTTCCAGGGTCAAAAGAGATAAAGAATACCACTTAAATAAAACACAACACAACGCATTTTCATTCCACTTACTAAAATAATAAAGTTACTGGGCCTTAATTCTATAACACCCTAACTCTGAAGTTTACAACTAAACCTTTACCCCCAGTTTATTCTGATTATTATCTCAGTTTGTTGACATCTCAAGTTCAAACAAGTTAGGGTTCATCAAGTTGTTTTGTTGTTGTTTTTTTTCTTTCTTCAGGGTTTGTTGTTGGTTATTGCAGTAGTAATAAGCAGCAGTATAATACAACCAGTAGTTTGAACCTCACAGTCTGTGTATTACTGTCAAACCTCTACTAACGGCCAGTTCTTTTCAAAGGCCATGTTTTCTTCTCCCAACTTATCATTCATTCTAACAAATCCTCTAATTAGAACTCTCCATCTCTCTGCAATGACCAGGAAAGTTTATCCAAAGGTGGCCCTTGTAGTGACATCTAAAACTTACAGAAACCCTATCAATGGAACTTGATTAAGCTTACTGCAGCTGTATAGACGATATGCAAAAATGGCTGCCTTTAAAGTATTCTTTTGTACATATTCAAAATAGCCTCACTAACCTCGTTTGCGATAATGAATTCTATAGAGTCTGGATCTCAAAAACGAGGTTGGTGAGGCTATTTTGAATATGGAAATAAGAATAATTTTAAAACAACCATTTTTGTATAGGGCCGGTACCTTGATTTTTACTAATACAGCTGTTGTACAATAATAATTGTACTACAGCTAACAACTAAAAATCAAAACTGGTTACTGGAACATTATAAACGTAGGAAAATTCTGATAACTGGCAAAATTACTTCTCCAAAAGATATTTCAGCATGGGGGCGAAACCACAAAAAGAACTGGAGAGCACACAATTTGCACGTGATAAAATCATCATTAAATTTACTTCATTTCATAAATTTTTAAAAAACTCATAACAATCTGCAGCCATTTTTACAACGCTCAGGAAAACTACAACTGAAGCTACTTAAATCAATGGCAAGGCAAAGCATTGCAGCAAAGCAAGAACACTGTTTTTGCATATCTAACCTGTTGCCTTAATGCCTCAAGTTCCCGATCTCTTTCTGATGCTAATCTTTGACTTTCACGCAATACATCACGCTCAGCATCCAGTCCCTGCAATACAACATTTGCGTTGACAATGATGTATTATTCAGTGAGTGACAAAGGCATACTCGGGAAAAGGAAATTTGAGTTCTCCTATAAGGAGTAGAACCTAAGCCCTTCCAATATTACTAGTTCAGATAATCTACCACTGAGCTTTAACAGTAGACCAGTAGATGCCTGGGAGCTTAGGCCATTAAACTAGGTTCATGGGACAAACATCCTGTATACTGCTAGGATTGGAATGTATTTTTGCAGTCAACAGTAAACCTCAGATAATGATACCTACTGAAGCAAAACTAACCACTGAACATAACCTAGACTTGTACAGACACACCCTATGGATTTACTATGGTTTAGTGATTTTTTTGACTTGTTTTTCCGATAGACCAAACTGGGTCTTAGCATTCTACATGTTTTCCTGGGAAAATTTCATTGATTAATTCTAGCTGTTACACAGAGTTGTGGTCTCATTCACAAAGAAGCCTTTTAGAGAATCACAGAATCACTGGTGGTGACAGCCAGGGTTCATTACATCACCAAATTGGAGACAGGACCACCATAATCTACATGGTCATCTGAGATACTGTTGTTAAGGGTGCTGTTCACCATTGCCTAATTTTAAGAAGTTGCATGTATCCATTTCACAACAAACTAACCTTTACAAGAACTTCAGCCTGGCGTCTGCTCGCTTCTTCTGTTTCACGCAATTCATTAAGAAGTCTTTCCCTACAAATAATCAATCCAAAATTGTAAATGCATACCATAAAAGTACTCATAACTCCATTTATTGTGTTTACCGTTGAGGGGATAATTTCACTCCATTATTAAATAGTTATTCCAAATAGTAAATTACTCTATATGAGGATTCAATAATGCATGAGGAATTTTGTGAGTTCTGCAGGTATTCCTACAATGAGAGATTTATGTTTATCTGAAAAAAATATTATTATGTTGAAAATGAATAAATATTTCAATACCTCTCTTCTAACTCAGCTCTGGTACTAACCCCTACAAAGAAAATTGAAATTTAACATTTTCACCATCTAAGACTAAAATAAAGTATAAAAGACATAAACCTCATTAAAACAATTACAAAAAAAAAACCCTTAACAGTAGAATGTGCTAACTGTAGTTGATCACATATTTTGTCATGCCAGGTTAGTAGCAGCTATTTATTGCAGAGCAGTGGGTTGAGATTTTCCTGGCAAGCTCTTAGCCAGAGGTATGCTGGCAAACGAGAGACAAAACTCTTGGATGACAAATTTTATTTCTGGATCAAATTCTGTTTTCTGGGTGGTGCACTGTCAATGAGCAGGGCTATAAAATCCAGAGTTTGGTGGTCAGTTAGGCCAACTATGGCCCACAATTCTAAGTCAACCAGGCCAGAATTAAATGGCCCTTAACTTTAATTAGCCTGGTGGAAAAATGCACTGAAATATAAAAATGCAAAAAGTGGTACTTTGTTGGAGAAACACATTCATTAGCACCCTTATCATGAACAGTTGCGTTAGGAGAACTTGGATTTTCTTTTTCTAAGTATGCCTGTGTCACTGAGTGAAAAAAAAATACATCTTCCATGGATTTCATAGTTACCTGGTGTCGTCCCATTTGGTGCTCTTGGATCACGTCTGCCATTCCAAGGATCTGTGTCAAATCTGTTGAGAGATATTACATCAAATAAATAAATGTAAATGTACTAAATCAATCCAATAGGATAGGATAGCTTAAGATAGGATGGGGTGGGATGGGATAAGATAGGATGGAATGGGATGGGACAGAATGGGAAGGGACAGAGTGGGGTGGGATGGGAAGGGAAAGGATATGGTTCCAAACCAGTAACATTATTTGTTTAACTCTTGTTATAACAGACGTCTTGGACATAGTAAATAACATATTTATATTCTTCTGTTTGTCACTTTTGTTGACAGAAATGATGACAACCAGAGGCATATAAATTTGTCATTCAATGTGTCCAAGATGTCCAAAGATGTCCAAGGCTTCCAAAGCACTGCCACTAGCTGTACTGTGATTTTTACATTTCTTTCGTGGTGTTTTAGTTGGTTTTTGATTTCAATGTTTTTGTTTGACTAATGCACCTTCATGTAAAATCTGCAGTTGATATTCCTTCTTCTTTGGTTCGTAACAGTTTCAACTTCAAACTGGGACAATTTCATCATGCCCTGCAATTGTCGGCTCTTGTTATTATGGACACCAATGACTGTCCCGACGGTGTCCACTATAACAAGAGTTGACTGTATTAGTAATGATTCTCACCTTGCACGTTCTTCTCTTTCTCTTTCCAGTTGTCCTGTTAAGCGATTTTGTTCACTTTTAAGGTTTCTAACAGCCTGTCTGAGATGCTCAACCTTAAGGTAACAAATAAGAATAATTCTAAATATCCTTAAAAGTTTAAGTAAAAGCTTAATTAATGTTGATGATAATATCTTGCTCATATTAAAGGCCCACATTCACCCAAGATGTATTGCACGCCAAGGAACAGTTTCCATATATGAAAACCCCCCTATTTTATTTGAGCGGGAGTTGAGTGAGAAAGCAACAAGCGATCGCGATTATTCTTTCCCTCCAGTACGAGTCGTAGAGGAAACCCGCATGAGCCGCTTGAGTTCGTACAGCCAATAAGATAACGCGATTGGACAATACAGCATTTCAAAACAAAAACAAACGACCGCAATGACTCTTGGGTGAAGGTGGGCCTTTAAAGCCTTCGCACAGCAGTGTCACATTGAACAAATACTTCAATTTTAAAAAGTACAAGTGGAATGTAGACAAGCCTTGGAAATACTATTTGAAAGAATGTATGTCATATCATGGACATAATTTCACTTGGATACACAAAATGTATTGCTAGAAAAACCAGTTCCATTGGCAAGACTGCTTTGGGTGATAAACCATGAGACATTGTGGAGTGGATACTTAGTCACTACTGAACAGGTTGTTGCAAAATACAGGCTGGTACAAGTTCCCAGCTTAATGACAGGTTTATTAGAAGGGAATTGTCGCTAAGAGCTGGCTACTGACGAATTTCACCATCTGGAAGACCAGCTGAAATTTCAAAAGAATGCAAATATACTTGAGGCTTAAATTTTAAAGGTGCACAGTCCAAAATAGCCAACTGGGTTTAGTAACGAGCCTGCTGAGGTTTTTTTTAGCTACATGCCTGCATTAGCCTAACCAAACAAATAATTTAAAAAGTACAAAGAACGCCAAAGCCACCGGCCTGACTTACATCAGATCTAACATCTTCATTGAAGCTCACAGGTCCTCTTTTTCTTGCAGGTCTGCCATGCTCATCTTCAGACTATTTAACAAAAAATACAAAACATAGAAATTGTAACAAGAGAAATCTTAGATTAATGATCATCATCTGTCAAGAAAAGGAGTCACTGTTGTTCTTACCTGAGATGACGGAGGGGTGGCGGGAAGACGTCGTCTTCTTGAAATTCTCTCTCTTCTCAGAATATCAGCAGACTTTTCAAGTTCAGCCCTTAGCTTAAAAAGATAGAAGCAAAATATGATAACCATATATGGTTTTATCAACAGAGTTGATAACAAAGGGAATTAATGGCCACTGTAAAGAGATTTGAGAGCTAACGTTCCAAGCATTAGTCCTTTGTCAGAGCGATTTGTCAGCTCTTAAATCTATTTATGGTGGCCAAATAACCATTATGTTTACTTATCAACTCTGTTAAATGATAAAACCAAACATTTGTTTCTCTTCTCCCACCAACACAGTGCCACAATTTCTTTAGAAACTTAATACCCTCTTATCTATGATTTAAAGCAATATCTTATCAAAAAACAGAAACAATAGTATTGCAGATTTCTAGTCCACAGTACCATTAACAAACATCTCTCCACTTTAATTATTAGAGTGGACAGATGTTTGGAAATGATGCTAATTATTTTGTAAGAAATTCATTTAGCCCCACACCTTTGCAATTTCTTCATCCTGCTCCACATTTATATCCCTGTAATGCTCCAGCATGCGATCTGCAGTAGACAGCACCTCTGTTGTGGCTTGCAACGACGCAGCAAGGTCCTCAACTTTGTCAGCCACCACCCCACCCCCTCTTGACCTTGAAGGCGCAGCACGACTTGCATGCCGAGGGGGTGAGGCGGGTCGAGGGTAGGGCTGGTGTAGATGGCTCACTCGGAGGGTGCTTCTCCTTGGAGGACGGCTTGTCGCCGCAGGGGCGTCATAACTTGCACTGTCATCAGTTTCATCCCAAGGGCCTGTGCTTGTTGCCATCCATGTAATGTTAGTAACACCTGATCCGGCACAGCATTAGCAATGAACTCTTATGATAGTTTTCTGAAAAAGAAGAAATTAAATCAACAGAAATAACGAAATATCAATGTCTGTTACCAACTATAAAAAACTCTTGAAGGTAACAGTACATTCTAGTAGAAATCTTGGGTGCATTACATTAGAACACACTCTAGATATTCCAAAACCAGAATAAAGTGGAACCCCAATTTTACAATCATCAATCTAACGATATTCCTGATTTAACGATCAACATTCTGTGTCCCAGCAAAAGTTATTTATAAATCCGGAGTTTGTTTACAACGATATCCCGATTTAATGATATGATTTTGCTGTCCCCTTGCCATATAATTTGTAAAATCGAGGTTCCACTGTACCTCAAAAATATTGCAATACTACATCTACTTGCCAGTCTCAGAAGAAATTGTCCTGCAGGGAGTGTTTACCAAAAAATAGGTTTATCAAGGGGGCATTAGAGAAAGAAATAGCAACTGAAACCCTCAGTCCTGCCCTCCTGTATTGTCTGAATAAATATTTCCTCTTGGTCCCAATTGGTCTGTTGGGGGAGGGGGGGGCGGGGACACAGGCAGCAAATTATCAGTTTATGCTGTACTGTAGGCAGCAAAATTGACAACTCAACACTCAACTGCCAGCACCATTGCTATTGCATATTCCAAGGGTATGGGGGTGTCATAATCCAAACATTTTACTATAAAGGAATTAAGTATGATGCTCAACTGCAAATTCTAGAGGGGGCATGGGTGGGGATCAAAACATATACCTTCAGTGTGGAGGGAGAAGGGAGGACTATGGATTCCTGGAACAACACACTTTCAGAGGGCTAAATAAGAAAAATTTGCATAACAGCAAAGATCTTGGCCCCCTTTGTTAGGATGTATAATTTGAACACTCTGTCATGCACCAAAGAATACAAAATTTTTAAAAAATAGACTTCTTTGGTAATGGATTCTCAAATGAGTTTTCTGATTTCAGATTATCAACTACACATGCATGTCCAAATATAATACACTTCCAATAATGTATAAATTTTGCTTGCCAAAAGCACATTACATGTACATTTCTAAAAGTCATTTTAAGTAACTGAAAACAAACAACTTTACTTTCAAATTTTCTTTCAAGAAAAATGCAAAACTAGAGAAAAAAGAGAGTCAAGACCAATTAGATTATCAGTTGCTAGGCTGTTTTCCTTTGGTGTTTGTATCAAAGGCATTGACGGTGACAAACAGATCTCACTTTAAACTATTGACAATTTCTGTTGATGGAATTCTTAGCTTCTAAGGTTGAATTTACATAAAAACTACCACAAGAACTTGACAGTTTGATTGACAATTCTATTTTGGAGGTCATCCCTGCTACAGTATGCAATCTGTTATGCATTATTTTGTACAACACATGTATGGGCTTTCATCTTGATCAAACATGCCACATGAAAAAACTTCAACAAAATCATGTTAGCAAAATCTGACCAGTTTGTAACATCTTTTCAAACCAAATTAGTCTGAGCTTTGAGCCAGCTAATTAATTCAAACTGGCTTTGCTTGCATACTGATGCTATAAAACAAATGTACCTCCCATGAGAATTACAGTGTAATTGAATATAGACAATACAGAACCATTGTCATGTTTACTTTATACACACATTGAAGGGATTAGTAATAGATCAACAGGAGTCCACATTTCAAATCCATTTAATCTTCACATTTTAATCAAGGACAGCATTCAAAATGGAGTTTTGAAAAAGACAAAACAATGTAATCAAGCATCATGTACACACAGAAGGGCAAACTTCAACACAGACATGAGAATTTGATTAGATAATTCCAGGAGGTGGAATCAACCTGAAAATTGTTACCTGACATCACAGCATGGACAAGAAAGGAAATCAATAGGAATGACATTGAGTTTACTAAACAGGATGATAATGATAAATCTGTCAAATTATGTTTTTGATCACTTTGTTCCAAGACACAGGGTGACGTATTGTTTTGACTAACAGGGGTGCACCAAAAACAGCAGCATACAATTAAACCTGTAACAGTCATTAACAACCATCTCTAAATTCTTGAAATAACCCACTTTCTCTATCAAAAACACTCATCTGAATCTTGGCACAAGCCAGAACTTAAATTCCGGAACTGGGAACTGATCAAGCTGTTTAAAATCCACAGGAACTATTATTCATGCTCATAATAAGGTGAATTTGAATGCACAATTTGCAAGTTGAACCACCCTTCTACATTGTGTTGAGAAAGCTTATGATGAGAAGTCCGAGATGATTCACTGAAAATGCTGTAAACTGATATAAACTCTACCTGTAAATTGTAGCCAGACAACTTACTTTTCATGAGTAATTCACTTGGTTCTGGGTAGACCAAATTATGCTATAATGTATATGCAGTTCAGTGCTATCTATAGCAGCTAGAAACCTCTAGACACAGAGGCACCAAAAATAGCACCATACAATTAAGCACGTAACGGTCCTCTACAATCTTACAAATAATCATCCGTAAGAGAATAACCCACTTTCTCTATAAAAAACACTCACCTGAATGTTGGCAAAAGCCAGAATTTAAATTCAAGCACTGGTGATGCAAACGATCAAGCTGTTTAAAATGCACAGTCAAGCACTATTATTTTTTGCTCAGAATAGGTGAATTTGAATGTCCAATTTGCAAGTTGACCCACCTTTCTAAATTGCATGTTTGGATGTGAAACCTGCTTATTATAAAATTTATAATAAGCAGGTTTCACTGAAATGATTCACTGAACATGCTGCAGATATAAACTCTACCTTTAAATTGAAGACCACTTACTGGTGTTATCATGAGTAATTCACTTGGTTCTGGTTAGACCAAAATTATGCTATAAATATATAGTTCAGTGTTATCTACAGCAGCTTGACACCTCTAGACACAGAGGCACCAAAAATAGCACCATACAATTAAGTATGTAACGGTCCTTTACAATCTTAGAAGCATCCGTAAGAGCAAAATTACGACCAAAATTATGCTACAAAAATAATTTTATAATTCAGTGTTAACTATATCAGCTAAACATGCCTTAATTTTAAAGACATAACTTGGTCCTGGAGAAACCTACATACAGGGGAACAATAATTATTTATGAGAATTTCATAGAAATTGCACCTCTGTATTAATCACTGCAGATACTGAATAATTTATGTAATAAAGACACTTTAGTTAGATCTTTTTCTCTGATGTCAGTTTTGGTGACATCTATTATAATTAAATCATGTCAGTTAGAAAAGTCAATTTATGTGAGGAATGATATATAACTCACATGTCCCAGATAGAGATCTTGAGTTGGATCTCATTGACTCAATAACTTGAATCATAAGGAAACTGAATTGCTTCAGTAATGAATGTTAAAGTTACCAGAGATTAAATTACTGTAATAGCATGAAATTAGAAGCTGTTTTTCAGTTTGTGTTATGTTAGCAATCATGAAGTTTGACCTGATGTTCAAGTTATCAGTCAGCATTCTACAGTTATCTGAATCATTAAAAAACACATTTAATAAATTTAATTCATAAAATGTATTGAAAGACTTGCTTTGTTAAACACTGCTCACTTTGGAGACTGAAAGTGAAATATAACGGGAATATAACAAGTGTTATCAGTATTTCAAGCATGAGTACTGCATCTTAATGAAATTACATCTCACATTCAAGATCTGTTATCACCGGAATTCAACAAGATTGATTTTCATTGGCGCAGCAACTTGCAATTAGGATATTAGAGTCCTTTTTGGAGAAAGCAAAATTATATTGCTTCTTTTCTTTAGTATTCACAGTACCTACAAAAAACCTTGCAACCCACATTATAGCCTAATCTATCCTTGCTCTGGAACAGCTGAACTTCGTAGAAAGAACTTAGAAGTAGCTCATCAAATCACTCATTAGTGATCGATGGGCTAATTCCAAGTTGTTCTCATTTCCCGTTCAAAAGTGAACAGTACTGAATTTTGTTGATGTATCGATAACTTTAGCACCTCAATTGTTTCGCAGCTGTTACTTTTAAAATGGTATTAAAAAGCGTTATACAGGACATAAGCTTGCATGCGTACATAAGCTTACATACACGCCGTATAAGATGTCCTTAAGATAATGATCTCACTCTGGGGATTGCTTCTATGCTTATTTGAGATCTCATTCCGGGCACTCGAAGAATAAAATTGTTATCTTCCTTTCTCGAAACTTATAACGATCGATCATCGCTGGACAGTAATGTTTGTTTTACAACTTTCAACCGATAAACAACTTGATTAAAATTAACGAAAAAGCTCACTAACCTTGCTAGGGCCAATACACACCTCGCCTTCGTCCGTTTATAAACAAATGCAAACGTTCGCTTTGAACAGCTCAAAATTCACGGTTGAAGCCATGAACTATAATAAAGTACTAAATTCCATTGCATTGACCAACTTGGCTCGTGGATTTACATATTCTTCAGCTTTTTTTAGCCGTTACAAACAATAAAAATAGAGTTCAATTGTACCGCGCAAAATTATTTACATAATAGGGGTTGTGCTCTTATTTGGGTATCCGCTGTCCGGTAGCGCCATCGATGCGACGCGCGCGTCGCGTGCGAATGGTAAACTGGTGGTGTGTATGCTACCTATGTTTTCAGCTTTCTTTGGCACGTTACTGGTGAAACGTTCCATGTTTTTTTAGTCTTAATATTTTGTACAAATGTACGTCCTTTTTTTATTCGCCCATTTAATTTATTCCTTAGATCAACAAGTGATAAACCGCAAACTGTATTCTCCTTGCAGCAGCCTAAAAACAGAAAGAAAATAGCCAACAATCTGACTAGCTCAAAAGCTATATATTAGGATTGATCTGCAGAAGGTGAAATTTGAATGGGTCATTTTCTATAACAGATGGTACAAATTTCCCTTTGTATACCCAGCTTATAGTGCGTGTTCAGAAATAAAACACAAACCGCGGTGATAAACATAATAAACTTTCTCATTTTATATAAACTTGAAGTTTCGTATGCCAGTCAACATACATTTTCAGAGGTGACCGTTAATGCGTTGTTGGAAATATCCAGGGAGAAGATCCGCGGAAATTAAGGGGGGAGGGCGGAGTCCTAAGTGAGGTATGGGGCGAAAAGAAAAATCGAGCTCGGTTCGCCGATTTTTCTTTTCGCCCTATACGTCCCACATCTCCACTTGGGAGTCTGTTCACAGACAGGAGTGTCACAGGCTATTCTTGAACATGCCAAAACAGCTTCTCGTTGTCCTGAAATTCTTCTAACGCTTTTCTAAAATCATAAAACACAAAGATTGTTTGAAATCTTGATTTTTGTTTGTTTATGGACCGTTTACCGTATGTTTATTCTTCCAAGCCAGTAAAGTTCAGGAAGTTACATCTAATTCTAATTATATAATCTGCAAAGGGCATAGCCCATCACCGCAATCAAATCTTTTACGCCCAAATCGGCCTTGGTGGTCTTTTACTTTTCTTTAGAGACGTCAACATCTACGACAACAACGACGTGAACGAGAACGTCACAAAACAATGAGCTTTAATGAGTATCACAATAACTATGCAAGCACGTTATGAATTTTGACACATTTCTCTGCAAAACAGCAGTGTGAAATGACCAGATCTCAAGTTTTAAGGAGAACGTGAGCACACAACGGTGAATTTTTATTTTCAGTATTTTTCATAGCTTGAACACCGTTCGATTTCCTAAATGGTTCCGCTTATCGTTTTATAAGCTGCACTACATGGAATCTGAAACCTGACGAGAAAGTTCAAATAACATAAACTCACATTTTCAGGTGACACAAGCAGGTGACGTTTCTGCTGGCGTTGCTTTCCCGGATCCACTTTCGCTCACATTCACGAGGCCCTCATAAGTTAGGATCTATCCTAAGTATTGTTTCTAAACAAAAGTCTATCTTGGACTAACAATTGTCTATTGTCAGTCTAACAAAAGCCTATTGTCAATATAACAATAGCTTATTGTCAGTATAACAATATCATATTGTCTTACTGCTGAGGAGGCTGAGGGTTTCTTGAATCTGAACGGCAGTGCATTGTCTGTATGAAATTGGACGTGAACATAAAACCGCATAACAGCCACTTTAGTACGATATACTATAGTTATTAGTCCATTTGTTATAGTACTTCGCCCTCCCGACTCATGAATGGACGTGAGGGATATGAATGAGCAAGACCAAAGCAGCAGGGGGGGCGGGGGTGGGCTTCGTCCGTCTCCTACTGCTCTTTTATTTCGTAATAAGATGTTAGTATGGAATATCAACCAGACAAAGCAGCTGCTTCAAGTCACTTAACTTTGCAGGTTACATCTTGAAAACCTCGTGGATAAAAACTATACAACATCATTTGCATTGGAATTAGTAATATTTAGGATGAAAAATGTAACTAGTAAAAAGCCCCATTAATTTGTGATTTTTTTTATTCGTTAGAAGCAATGACTGGGGATCTTCTTTATAAAACTCAGAAGAGCTTACTAAGATCTCCTGCAACTGAATGTAATAGTTGTACAAAGTTACAAATGATGGGCGAATAAAGTTGTCAATTTTGCAAAATAAAAAATTACTCCTACGGATTAAATCTCGTGTATTCTAGTAAGACCTAGACCGAGCCTAATTATGCGTCGTTTGGTCCCCAAGCTAGGTTAGCCTTCAGTCTACAGTCTTTCAGTCTTGGGAGTCAAGATATTCAAGATGGTAGGCTCAACAAGAAGCGGTCGGAAAGAAAACAAAATAGCTGGCGTGAGCGAACCAGCCGAAGGCTCACTCGGGACATTCGTTCAGCTTTCGCTTAATGGTCACGTGATAAGCTCTCCCTCTCAACTATCAAGAGAGATACTGCTAGCTACATACAATCGTTATACCCACTAGAACTTTAACCCGTAACCTGCCACAAATCAAATACCTGCCGTACAATGATATTCCATTACCTGAATTGGAAAATCCAGGGTTGCCGCTCTTAAAAAAATTCCTTGACTTTTGACTGACCTCAACAAATCTTTTGGCAAAGAAGGTAACTCTTTCGCAAACCTAGTAGTCGCTGGATAACAATATAATTGGGTAACTCTTGAATAATGCAATGACCACTTGGACAAACAACAGCAAAGTTTGAGCAGATCAGGATCAGTAATATTGAATAAAATGTAAAACCAAAGGCAAGGCTGATTGGACAGCTAAAAAGGGTAATTCTATTGTCTAACCAAGACATTGGGCAATAAAACTACCCTTTTTAACAATAAAATTCCCTGACTTTTCACTGACTTTCGGCTGGAATTTAGAATTTCCCTGACTTATTATTATTTCCCGCCTGGCTTGATGCAAATTTCCCTAACCTTGAAAAAAGCTTTTTTCCCTGTACTTTTTCTCGACCGTAGCAACCTTGACCCTGTGTATAGCACAGCCATGATCTCACCACGACATACGAAAGAATCTGCTTCTGTCCTGGATTCGTGGTTTGGCAATTTGGCTTCCTAGCGGCAAACTGAGCAAAGCTTACACTAAAGGCCCCGTGTACACCGATACGTTTTCGATTATCGTGAGGTAATTTGGCTGCCGTAAAAAGATTCGAGACGGCTGACGTTTTGAGTGCTACTGAGCTCTCCGACTCAGAGAGAACATTAAACCAAAGCAGTTAAAAGGTTGTTTCCCAAATTCCTACATTATTTTATGGCCTTTTAACCCTTTAATCCCTAACAGAGATCAGCATCAAATTTCTCCTTGTAACATCAATGCTTATTCAACCTCGGAAGGTCATGAGAATTTAGGATATGATCACCCAAGGTGAATTTTCTTGATATTTTAACAACTTCTCCACAGTACTTTTGTAAGAAAAGTATGGGGACAAGATAGGAGAATTTGTTCTTTGATATAAGGGGTTAAAGGGTTAACATGAGGCAATTTTGTGATAGCTTAACTGTTTTATCCGTACGGATTCTTTAGCTGAGAATTTAAATTGCCGAAAATTTTAGGGAACAGTATGTCATTTCCTTTATTTACTAGTTTTTGTTGGCTTTCCGAAAATGCTATCTGGCCTTGTTTTGCACTGTTAACAACGTCTTTTTCCCTTCGGAACAAAAGGGATTAGTTTTTCAGCGCTGCGAAAGTTTCAGGGAACCGACCTCTGGCTGAGGAACACGCTAGTTTTTCTTCACAATTTAATCCGAATTTTTGAGAGGGGTAATGTCTTTCCAAACAGATATTCACCGAGAAACTAACCATTGTCTGCCCACGGTAGGGCGACGAAGGGTCTTCGCTCGAAACGTCAGCTCTGAATCTCTTTACGGTGACCAAATTACCTTACAACTCAGTTGATAAAACTAAGGCTTGGGTCAAACGTCCAACTTCACATGAGACCAACTAAACTGAGCGAACTAAGTTCATGATTACCTGCGAGCAGAGGCCCTTCGATCTTTCTTCCTCTTCCCGACTTATCTAGGAAGATCGAACGGCCTCTGCTCGCAGGGTAGTTCATGATAAGTTCGACGCTTGACTCAGCTGAGTCCAACTCAATTCATTAAGTTCGATTCTTAAAAAGATCGACGTTTGTCCCACAGTCGATGTTCACACTTTCTATCCCTCTGACTCAGACGGATAGAACGTGTGAAGATCGACTGTGGGACAAACGTCGATCTTTTAATGAATGGAACTTAATAATAATAATAATAATAATAATAATAATAATAATAATAATAATAATACTTTATTAAAAATACTTTATTAAAAGCTCTTTTTTTATATATATTTTTAACTTGTAAATAGCAATTTGTGTGGAATATTTTAATAAAGAATTTTCATTTTTTTATCATCAAAAACTCTCTTGCAGTAAATGAACTGATTTAAAGTAATAAATTAAGTTTTTTTATGATACTGTATATTTTAATCTCGCTATCAAACATCTATGACTGCTGACTTTGAGTCGACGAACTATGCTCATCGTTGGACCCAACGGTCGAGCTTTACCCGTTTGGGTCGACCCAAATTACAATTTAGTTCATCTTATGGGAAGTTTGACGTTTGACCCGGGCCTAAATATTCGTTTTCACTCTTCCATTGACACAGCACCACAGTTTCTTTAGAAACCAACCCCCTTCCAACTGAATAGGCCCCATGCAGAGAACACCGTTTGAAGTCAATATTCTAGTTCGGACATGGTCCGTTCCAAGAAATCCCATTACTACTGTATGGGTGTTGCTTTCTTTGCTGTGTCATGACATACAAGCAATCGACGAGTTCGGCATCATAATCAAAATCAATCTTTTGTATAAACAACATATTCTGTAAATCGGGCGCAAACAGCCAGCTCAAGTCTGCCAAACCTAGAACACAAATCCCTCTGAGCCAGTGGCCATAGCAGAGAGTCACTTTCGCTGGTCGGTACCACCTTACACCCCCCCGCGTTATAAATTCCGGTTGCTTCCCTAAAATCCCCCCCGGGGCACCCGGATGTCGATAGAGAGAGGGAAAGAACGTTTCATCAACAAACATTGTATCATTTAGCCACTGCAGAAAAACCTTGGCTATTTCTTCATGAAGCGCAAACTTGCAGAATTCTCTTGTACCCGCAATGAAAGACGATCCTTTGTAGATTTTTATCCCGCGCGGAGGGGGACTCTTCAACCTCCCTGTGTTAGCCCACTTGTATGCCCCGTGTCCTTCTCCGCTCGTTCCAGTGACGCGTTTCACTTCAAACACATTGACCGTGCGCTTTTGTGTAATGTTGTTTAACTCGCAACTCTCTGCATTTGATCTACCATTTAAGACTTTCAGCGCCTGTACAATACCTTGATTAGAGTACAAAGGGAAATCCTGACCACATAAATTAAACAAATACCGCCATTGAATAGGACTATCAAGCAGTTCCTCTATGCAGTTCAATTGCGCTTGGACAGTGGAAACGTGGAGGTATATGACTTTCACCCTTTTCTTAGCGATGAAGACGTTTGGCAAACAACGAACAATTTCTTCCACGGCTCGTACAAAGGTTATAGAAGCTGATGTATCAATGTGGATGCAGTAGACATTTTGTGGCATATAAATAAACTGAAGCTGTTTCACAAACAAGCTTGCGCCTTTATAAAGCTGTAGAACAAAGGCCAGTGGAAAATTTCTATTTTCTGTTTCTTCCTTCGTTGTTTGTGACCGGGAAAATAACGCCAACGTCTGAGGACAGGTTAGCTGGGAAAATGTCTTGAGAATATGGTAATCAGAAATTTTCTGGACTGATGATGGAGCTGGAGCATGGCCGCTATCTTTGTGAAATTGAACGTCTTCTTTGATGCGACGACCACAATACTCCAGCGATGGAAACTAAATATAAAAGACCTCAAATAATTAGTGATCAAGTTAACTTCTATAGTAAAAGGTCTGAGGGCTTCTCCCAGCCTTGTTTGCTGGCCTAATAGAGCTTATCGAATAAGCCGGGCTGCCTATTTGAGGCTTAGGACCTAACGCGATAGGAGGCGTCTTGCCGATCACCTCAACGGGTGACGTCACGTTCGGTCGCGCGGCAAGGACTACTGGGAACAAGGCTGGGTTTCTCCCTAACAAATGAGCTGACAAGCTCCTGAGTCGTTACCATGGTGAAACGATCAGTTAAGAGTTGTGTTTCTGTTGTCAGCGTAAACAAATTTGAAAAGGTTTTTTTGAGGTTGTATTTGGTGTTTTAATTTTAAAGTTGGGCATTGGCCCAGCCTTTTCAGACCAAATTTTGCCCAAGACAGTAGTGAAAAAAAACATGCAAAAAAAAAAAATGAAGAAACTAGCATGCGCGGAGAAATGGACTACAGTACACCTTTTTCTAGCGAATTGACTTTTTACCCTACGCTCGCATTTAATTCCTCTACTCGAATGCTGGTACGTGTTTAAAATCTATTGAAAACTGTTTATTGCAAAACTACTGGATCGAAAAAGTAAGACTAAATTCCAAATGTTTTGATTGGTGAACTTGGATATAACTATCCCGGCACTGAGCTACTTCAGTTGCCGCTGTACTGTTATAAGTCTGTCATTTATGTACCAAGTTTTATTGCAAGGAGCTTAACAAGGTGTCTGTAGCATGGAGTAATGAGGAGTATTGCTACTCCCCTCTTGATGGGATGCTAGTCCATCACAGGATACCCAGCATTAAGCGACTAGGAGTATTACTACTCCCTCCTGGATGGGATGCTAGCCCATCGCAGGACACTCAGCATGAAGTGATTAGGAGTATTACTACTCCCCTCTGGATGGGATGCTAGCCCATCACAGGATATCCAGCATGAAGTGACTAGGAGTATTACTACTCTCCCCTGAATGGGATGCTAGTCTACCACAGGATACCCAGCATGAAGTGACTAGGAGTATTACTACTCCCCCCTGGATGGGATGCTAGTCCATCACAGGATACCCAGCATGAAGTGACTAGGAGTAACTCCCCTAGATGGGATGTTAGCGCATCACTACCCAGCATGAAGTGACTTGGAATATTACTACTCTCCCTTGAGTGGGATGCTAGCCCATCCATTTAATGCCAAGACCAACCTAGCCTCGAGCCAACGACTCCCCGTTCTTCAGACCGTCCGATCGAAAATTCGACGCGTTAAACATTGCATGAAACGCACCGCACCTACTGAATTTACTGTTAAGCTTGAGAGACGAGGACATACGTATGCCGAGAAAGATCAAAAGAGAAAGAAAAAGAGAAAGAAGATGCTGGCAGCGAACACGAGGCTCCAAATACAAAATTTTGAATGACTCACTTTTGTATGAGAAGGTGATAACAATTCCTTGGGTAATGTCAAAACATCTGCAGTTTCTTTTTCTGTGGTGAAGACAGGCCACAAAGTAACCATGAAGACAGGCCACAATGCAACCATTGCGAACAACAGTAACAACAGGGCACCAAGCAGCCAAACACGTCTCTTATAACATCGCCTGCATAATCTTTGCGTCCTGTTCATCATTCTGCAATTTTGAGAGATAACGAAGTCAGAGTGGTTTAGCTTATGATCAATCAATCAATCAATCAATCAATCAATCAATCAATCAATCAAAGACTTTATTACCGTGTCAAAAGTACCTTATTCGTACTAACATTCGCGGGCACTTCGCGAATTTGGAACACGAATATTTCGCGAGCATTAACTTTCACGGTTTTGCAAAAAATGATAAATTTAGGGCATTTGATTTCGCGAAAATTGACAAAAGACAGACTTAGAAAACTGTTTTTTTTTTAACAATCATGATTTACAATTACGTAATAGAAATAGCGTTGATAATCAGACAAATCAAGCAAATACTGCAAATTAATTTTAAAAATGCTAAATGCTACTGCAATATTGTACTTAATAAAAGTCAATTGTAAAAATATGATTTTAAATACCTATGCCACCCAGTTGTAATGATTATAAATGCTTAACACCCTCGAAACAGAACAAAACTATAGATGAATAATAATGAAATACAGTCTTCCTATACAGCCTTGTGCAATGTCTATATTATTACTGTGGTGCACTGTCTATAGTTTGGAAACCGATCCTTAGGCAACGTTTGAACCTTTCTCGCGAAAGAAAGAACCTCAATGATCGCTATGCTATAGTTGCTTATAAGCGCCTTCCGGGACGGCTTGCTGACTCAATCATTGGTCACTTACCCAAAGAGATCTCTTGCCCTACACGTTTTTTTTTTTCTTTTAAGAGGAGGGGTTGCTTTCGCTGAAGTCATAAATACAACGCATAGAAGATCGCCGCTTGAAGCCACAGCAAAGAACAGATTGATAATTGACAAATACAAGACATACAAAGAGCTCGTGTTGGCTAATTATAAAGAGCCTGACCTAAATGGACATTTTGATGACTGCACAAAAGATGTTTTGAAAGAGCTACATGTACAAGAAGAAGAAATGAGTGATTCGGATGAAGAAAGTGCTGAAGTAGAAGATAAATAGACTGATGACAATAACCATGCAGCTATAAACGCAGTTAATCATTGATTAAAGCAATTATAGAAGTGTATTAAATTTCGCGTGTTTAATTTTCGCGTATCCTAATTTTAGCGAGTCTTTAATTTCGCGATTTCTTACAAATCGCGAAATTTAGTACGAATAAGGTAGCTAGCCGAGGGAAAATACCGCTCTACTAATTGGGGACATTTAATAATACAATGAATGATTTGCCAGTAATCAGATACCTATGTTACACGCACAGGATTCTGGGATCGCCAGGGGGCAAACATGTATGGCATGAAGTTGTTTCTTCGTCAAAAGCAGTGATTTCGGGCAAAAAATAACGCATTTTCGCCGTGATTTTGTGAGAAGCGGAGGTGACTAATGTTGGTGCGTGGAAATTGTAAGATTTTGTGTTATACCTGGGATGAAATCTATCGATAAATGCGAAATGTTGATTGTGCAATCTACTGGATCTACATCCCGGAGGGGGGCACTTGACCCATGTTTGGGTATAGAGGTGAAAATAACCTTAAATACCTACCCTGTGTAGGACAATGTCCTCAATTCAGGGGCACCCAACGACAGTTTTCTCTCAGATCCTTTAAAACGCTATTTTAAACTATCTGGAGTGCCTTTAAAGCTATGTGGGTTCATTTATGGCCGCGCTATGATATTTTTATGTGTTCGGTCATTCTAGAGGAACTTGAGTCTTTTCGAAATTACTAGGGCATCTTTGTCCATTTCCCGAAAACGTTAGGTCTTAATTCCTTTCCGAAAATCTTAGCTGACCTTTTTTCGGCACCAGAAAAGACATTTTTATCAATCCGAAAACACTAGGCCTTACATTTCCCATATCACGAAAGTTCGAGGTGAAAATTCCCTTAAGAAAATTGTAGGGGATTAAGGGCCTTCCGAACAGATAATTTATCGAAACGATCCGTTGGGTGCCCCTGTCAATTTTCAGACCCTATTTAGGACAGAGGACAACATCTAGCTCTTGTGTTACACAAGTGTTTATTGGTAATAGCTATAACATTTAAAGGCCCACTGTTACTTACCGGACGTGATGTTCCACGCATTGAAACGCGCATACCAATCACAACAGATAAAATAATGCACTTCTTAGACAGTGATGGCGAAAAATCCCAAAATTTCGCATTAACAGCGGTGAACCTTAAGTGGAAACTCAATTGACGTGAAGCATTGTTCACTGAAATAAATGCAGACTAACGTCTCTGATTTCGTATTGCCAATAGCCTGAGTATCGGGCTTTTCGGGGGGGGGGGGGGGAGGGAGAGGGGGAAGAGAGGAAGGGGAAAAGGGAAGAAAAGCCTGACACAAAAGCATTGAGACGAGTATCCCGCCCCCTCGATGAGCATGACGCTTCGCCGTAAACAGTAGCCAATCAAAATAACTTTCAGTCATGCAACTGTCATGCCAGCGATGACCGCTGTGAGAGATATGAATTGAAGTTACACAGACAGCTCTATTGCAAAAGACTCTCCAAACAAAATATTTTCTGTTGAGCACCACTGAGAAGAATTCGCGACTAGATTCAGCTTCATTACAGGAGGAAAATACAAATCTCACAGTTCAGAACGGCAAGAAGTGATGACAAAAACGCAGCCGTAACTAATCAAAAGACAAATAGCCGTGATAAGACACTCAAGATCTCAGCTACGAAAACAAATAGGCGGCCAGATAAAGATTATTAAACAGTTCAAATCCTAACTAGAGAGGCTGTACTGTCACCGGACGCACTGAAACAAGCCAAACGTACCAAAGCCAAATAAAATGCCTCAACGGGTATAAGAACGACGGTTGCAGGACAGGCCGCAGCACTCGTAATCCAGAAATGACAGAAATGACCTTTGATATCACAATACAAAACATGCGACAGTTGCATTGTCTAGTCTATCATGATAATTTTTGTTTCCGGCGGTGTGACGTAACCTTTTGTGCTTCGTCCAATCAGCGCCAACGTCCAAAATTCGGACGTTCGACACAAGCTTCAGAAAGGATTTGTGTCAGGCCTTCCTCTCCTCTTCTACCCCTTCCCCTCCCCCTCCCCCTCCCCATCCCCCCTCCCCTTAGGAAGGCCTGATACTCAGGCTAGATTGCCAAATACTCGACGACAGTCTTGCAACCATACCCTGTCTAGGACGGGTCCGGGACAGACTCGCTTGAAATCATATACCCTGTTCAGGACAGAGGTGCCAAAAACCATACCCTACCCAGCGGCACGTCCCCGTATAGCCCATATAGGGGAGTACCCCCCCCCCCCTGGATCTACATCAAGTAATGGTGACCAATAGTCTCGAAATAATACAAACGTAGGTATTAATTTGAGGAGATTGACTCAATAAAGCCTTTTCAGTTGTAATTGTATGTGTGTCAATATTAACAACCTATGCCAGCGCCAGGCGGTGATCATTGTGCTGTATGAGGTTTTTAAATATAGGGTTGACAAGCCTTCGCGCTCACGTGCGTGTTTTAGTTTTGCCCTCACGGGTATATATCCTTTTGAGAACACCCTCTTATTTATGAAATGAGCAATGTCCCCCGTAAACTTTCTTTAAGCTGTTTAAGAGCTTGATTTTCTTCTTATTAAATGCCATTTATGGTTTGGAGGATTTGCGTGATGGTCACTGTCGCATGTTTTGTATTTTCATCTCAAAGTCATTTCTGGGTTATGCGCATCGTTGATTAGAACTCTTGTTGTTTCTGTTTAACGACTGCCGTTCTTATGCACTTTGTCGCATTTGGTTCAGGTTTGGTGTGGCCCATTTCAGTGCATCCGGTGACAGTATAGCCTCTCTTTTTATCACTGTAAGGATAGGATTTGAACGGTGTACATGTATCTTGCAGCTTTTGTGTTGCTGAGCCCGGCTATTTGCTTTTATCGCTAGATGTTGTGTTTCTTATCACGGCTATCTGTCTTTTGATCCTTTCGTTATCATTGTAGCTTGTTTGAAAGCTATACAATGCGTTAAATTTGTGTTTTTGTTAATATCGCTTCGCCGATCCGCTCTGTATCTGTGAGGTTTGTAGCTTTAGTTATTATTTTCCTTCTGAGTTTTGAACACCCCACAGAATGATTAGACAATTATCGACACACATAATTACAACTGAAAAGGCTTTATTGAGTCAATCCCCTGAAATTAACACCTAAGCTGCTTGAGTTTGTACCTTTTCAATACAATAACTTGATGTAGATTCAGTAGATTTCACAATCAACCTTACGCAAGAGTGTTTATCGATAGATTTTATCGCATCAACCACACAAAAAGTTACAATTTCCACGCACAAACATTAGTCACCTCCGCTTCTCACAAAATCACGGCGAAAATGCGTTACTCTTTGTCCAAAACCACTGCTTTTGACAAAGAAACAACTTGACGCCATACATTTCTTTCTAGCGACTAGCAATGTTTGCCCCCTGGCGATCCCAAAATCCTTTGCGCATACATGGGTCTCTGATTACTGGCAAATCATTCATTAGAAGCCAATACAGTCAAACCTGTATATAACGGCCCTGTATATAACGGTCACCCTGTATATAACGGTCACTGAACAACTTCCCAAAAATCGTCCCTTATATTTACTGTTAAGTTGACCTGCATATAGCGGTCACCTGTTTATAACGGACGCGGTCACCCTTTAGACTTCCTGAATCCACAATTTTATTATCTTCTACCTGTATATAACGGTCACGAAATTCGGTTACGATTAACGAATAATGCCAGGGATATATCGATACTTCGGCTTTGGAACGGCTTGGATTCAGACGTCGAACTTTTCATGACCCGAACCTAATGCATAAATTATTTTAACATATTTCAAATAAAAAATAAAAAAAAACAACGCTGACATTTCGATTGGTTTTGCTTTCAAGACTTTCAAGTAAATTAAGTTCGGCGTCTGAATCAAAAGGCGGGATTTTCGTGATTTGAACCGACCTTAATTTGAATTAAGTTCGGCTCATGAAAAGTTCGGCGTCTGAACTGGGCCTTACAGGATGCTTATTTCAAATTTCTTTAAATTTTAAAAGAATTTGGTGTCAATTTTGCATGGGCAATATATGGTCCCAGGTAACTGTGGAGTGAAGTAAAATGAAAGTTCAAGAGTGACCAAAATAATTATATTTTACCTGGATAAATACTGAAAGTTTTTAATAATAAACTTTTGACTGTAATTGCAAGAAATGATTTTAAATTAATCTATTTTGTTCATCTTTATTCCCTTAGCTGTACAAATATGAACATTTCGGCCCACTCTGAGCGTTTCGATTGGTCTGTCAGAGACATTTAGAAAGGACCTTAAAATACCTAAATGACAGTTTTCTCAACACCGTTTCTATACTTCTGTTCGTGAAATCAGTGCAATGTATAATAACATGTGATTGTATAATTGTATTAAGGTGATTCCGCTGAAAAAGAAGGAGTATTTAAAATTGTCTAAGACTTGGTCCAGTTCATGACTATGTTATGAGCATTACAAAAATGCAATAAAAAATGGGGGTCACCGTGCCCGTTTTTGTGCATCCTGGATGGCTATTATAGTAAATAGATGACCCACGAGGTTTATATTAGGAACGCTAGTAATCAGAAAAGGGAACTATCATTTCTAGAAATATTAATTTCTTGCATTAAAATATCGAATCAGTTCAACAAAATTTACTTTAATCTTACACAACAAACTATTTTCATTGAACTGGAATTAAGATTATGAAGGAAATTAAAGATTTTGCTGCGTGTGCGCGTAAGCAGCACTACCTAAATACGTGATAAAAGTTTAACGGGAAAATTTCCGTTAGCTGCGTGGCACTTGTACTTATAAAAAGGGAAAGGTAAAATATAGTTCTCGAAGACGAGTGTTCAGTGCCAATATGTTGGAATAATTTCTACATATTGGCACTGAACACTCGTCTTCGAGAACTATATTTTACCTTTCCCTTTTTACCTAAATACGTGCTTTTTAAAGCATTCAAATAAAAATATCTCAAAGTAGAGTATTAAACTTTTCTTTAAATCGCGATATATAGTGGTCAACCGTATGACATTTAAATTGATGCATTAAAAAATGGGGGTCACCGTGCTCGTTTAGAAGAAAAGGACCATTTATTTTCCTGCCGAGCTTAACCTCAAGGAAATCCCGTAATGTTGTGCGTGCGCGCGCTAAATGACGCGAAAAATTATGCGCAGCAAGGATGCGCAAAAATCTGACAACTATTCCGATCCGCTTTGTCTTGTCCCGGAATGCGGTCAATCGAACGCAACCTTTGTGTTCCTGTCTGAATCCAGTTATTTTAGTTAGTTGTGTCATAGCCTATTTTAACTATTCTTGAAAGTTAAATTCCAATTGATCAAACGCGACGAAGGCTTACCGAAACAATTGGTCGGGTTGTCTCAGAACTTAAGTCACGCTTGGGGATTAGGAATTTTACACGTGAGTTCTCAAATGAACGAAAACAAGATTTTATGAGAATTTAGTCAACTTAGCGATCTTGAGTTATCATGCAACAATTAATTTTCATGCTTGGGTTGAAACCGCACAGTATATTGGACTTCGGACCTGTTAATTGAGATGGTACTAATCTCTATACATCCTTCTTTAATTTTACGAAATTTCGCTGAAAGACAGTCCACTGATTCATCAATAATATGCAATAACAAATCAGTTAAGATTTAGTTAAAGAGAGTTCAAAGTGATAAAGAGACGTCAAGATTCGTAGAAAGCACAAGTCTACGAAGAGTGTTTTATCTCGCTTCCCTTTAAAATCTGAGCATGTTGAGACTCGCTATAAGAAGTTCAAAGTCGACAACAACACAGAGCTGGCGATCACGCGAGGCTGCGAGAGAGTCGTTGGGACCTCATTAAAAATCCCCAGGTTTAAACCCCGTGGTTAACTTGCGGCAAACTGTTGCTGCTCTCTTAAACTGTATTAAATTTAGGAAGATTGAAATTGTTACCTCAATATCCAGGTACTTGTGATAGCCATGTTTTTTCGCAAAAACTTCAAGTAGTTGAGGTTCAATGAAGATGATAAAACGCGTTCTTCTTCACGTAGCATTCAAGCTGTGGAACAAATTAAAGGTCGCTGAGAGTTTGAAAAACTGTAATGTCACTAGTCCTCTTGGAATATCATGTTCGGTCAAAAATTCGTTGAATACTGATGTAAACAGTGATGTAAACAACGGCATCACAGTCGAATACTGCAACACGGAACCACTTAACTGACTGATACTGGTCAACGAATACAGAATGAAATTAAACCGCCCCCGGCTTAAATGACCCTGTAACACCGTTAGAACAATCTACAGCCTACAATTGTAGCTGTGACCAAAGGCACTTGATTGGCAAGGATCTACTACTTTACCTACGTGATAGCACTTTTCTAAAGCTCTGATCCGCGTTGAAGCTTGCTGCGAAATCGCATTGAGAAACTGAATATTCTTCACCTTTGGCACTGTGTCAAAAACAGCCGGTGTCCCCGAGGCAAACTTTGACTAGGTCTTGGCTGCAACCGATGAAAGTAATCGGGTTATTCGTCTAGTGCCAAAGTCTAAGACGGATACGGAATATCTTCTTAATGTATTTTGTGGTAATCTTGTTTTTGTGTAGCATGCAAGCGTGTTTGCATAGCCCAGACCCCTACTATTTAAAACAAGGTCAACGAGAAAAAATAATTGAAGCTGGAGCTTAAAATATTACTACACTGACACGGTATCCTAGGGAAACGAGTTTCTGTTTGAGAAAGGGGTGAGCCGACCGGTTTCTGTATTACGATAGGAATCACAAAAAGTGTCTTAGCAACTGCTCGTTTCTTCTTCATCTTCGTTTAGATGATTGCAACTTGAAAACATTAATGTTGTTGAGGATACTGAGTTGACGTGAGACAAATGAACTACATTAAATTAAATACTGGTAACCTGTGAATGTAAATAAACCTGCAGCAAGTTATGCCTTTAATAGATAGGTTTGGCTTAATTAATAGTTTCAAAGAATTTCTTATTTATACCTAACAAATTATATAGAAAAACGTTTATAACATCCAGACCGACAGCTTTCTCTTTGCTCAAATGAATTGGTTTGCTTTTACGGTCTATTTTCAACTGGAAAAAAAAAAACAAAAGAAAAAACAAAAAAAAAAAAACATGGGCACTCAGCCAAGGTTCATGTCACGCACAGGCGCTACGTTTTTAACCTCCTTTCTTCACACTAGGTTGTGGTACACACTTCATACAAACACTACATTTTTGACCTCACATAAGTGGACACCTCTCTTAAGTCGACACTCAGTCATGGTCCCAGCCACATACAAATACTACATTTTTAACCTTACATAAGTGGACACCTCGCCTAAGTGGACACTCAGTCATTTCTCAGCCACATACAAATACTACATTTTTAACCTTACATAAGTGGACACCTCGCCTAAGTGGACACTCAGTCATTTCTCAGCCACATACAAACACTACATTTTTAACCTCACATAAGTGGACACCTCGCCTAAGTGAACACTCTGTCATGGTCCCAGCCACATACAAAAATTACATTTTTAACCTCACATAAGTGGACACCTCTCCTAAGTGAACACTCAGTCGTGGCCCCGGCCACATACAAACACTACATTTTTAATCTCACATAAATAGACACCTCTCCTAAGAAGTGGACACTCAGTCATGGTCCCGGCCACATACAAACACTACATTTTTAACCTCACATAAATGGACACCTCTCCCAAGTGAACACTCAGTTATGGCCCCAGCCACATACAGACACTACATTTTTAGCGTCCCACAAGTGGACACCTCTCCTAAATGAACACTCATGCAGTTGTAATAGTCCCCGCCACACACAAGCACTACATCAGTTTTCACCTCTCCGGCTAAGAGAACGCTCCGTTGTGCAATAATGGTCCGAGTCTCACACGAACAAATTTTCAACTTTCTACAAATGGACTGTTCCCCTGCGAACACTCTGTCAGGATTCCATCGAGGAGATAAATTGTTAGCTGAGAAAATATCTGAAAAGTATTAACAACGCTTTAGCTAAATTAAATTAAACCCAAAGCTAATGCTTTAGTTTAATTTTTTAAGGTGATTTTCCTGTTCTTCGATTATTCCATGTTAAAACACAGAGCCAGAGGAACTTCCGCAATTTTCTTCGCTCTCAGAAAAATTTTGACAAATTGTAACAAACCTATTCAAGACGACTGGTTTTCTTCAGACCCTGTAAAGACTAGAGGTGGCGAAGTGAACAACTGGCTGTCATAGAGTCATTGCAGTCATGCTTAATCTTACTGAAACTTAACTACAGCTCCAATTAAGCGTGACTATGTCATTAACAAGTAATTTGAAAGACATTAGCAGCTTTGTGTGTAAATATTTATTCAAGTCGTGGAATAAATGGAACCACAAGAAAATTCTGCTCCCAATTTTCATTTAAATTTCTCTGATAATTAGCATTTTAACTGCTGTGTCGGACAGGAAAAACTTGTTAAGTTTAATCGCAAGCAATTTATCGCCTGAGATTACACGATGAAGTGTTTGAATCATCTCTTACTTACTGCGCCTGAGTTTATTGTATATTTTGTTGGTTAACACTGGACAAATGTCTTTACTTAACTTCACCTTCAAACTGGTGAACTACCCTAACAAAAGGCGGTTGTTTCCAAGGTGTATATGTAGAAGAAGCGCCTATAAGATCAACATTTTTGAAGGCCTGAATCAATAACGGTTTTTGTCGTTTTTGATTGTTCAAACACCTGCTAAGCCTAAAATAAGTGTTAAATGTTAGACTATTCAGTCGAATGTTACAACTTTCATAATAACAAAACTAGTAAAATGGAGTGAAATAACCAGACAATTTTTTCTATGTTTGGTCTCCGCACGGAAAATTCCAAATCGATAGTTTGGAGTCAGTAAAACCTAACTGGGTTTTTATTCTTTTCGATTAAAGACGTTTTGCTCTCAGATTTACAGGGCGACTGTTGTATCCATGACAACCTTCATATCGAAGACCAATTACAGTGGAGAGCAGAAATTTGCACACAAAAAAAATATCATTTGTATTTCCGCTAAATTACAGGATGCTTATTTCAAATTTCGTGTCATCTTTGAATTTTAAAAGAATTTGGTTTCAATTTTGCATGGGCAATAACAGTGGACTAAAGTAAAATGAATGTTCAAGAGTGGCCGAAAATAATTTATATTTTAGCTTTTAGCTGGATAAATAATGAAAGTTTTAATAATAAACTTTTGACTGTATTTGCAAGAAATGATTTTAAATTAATCTATTATGGTCATGTTTATTCCCTTAGCTGTACAAATATGAACATTTCGACCCTCTCTGAACTTTTATTTAAACAAATACTGCACTAACGCAAATGGCGAGCACTAAACTTTGGCTAGTTCGCAAAATTAATAGATCTGCACGCGTATTAAAAATTTTAGTCCATTTCTTTCAAAAACGTGTAATGACCAATTCAAAAGAGAGGGTCTACATTGGGGTGCTGCATTCTCACCCATCAGTTAAAATTTCGGTATTTCTCAGCTATTAGTTAAATGTTGCCTCTCACGCGTTATTGGGATTTTATATCGAATCAACGTTTTCGCTCTTATTAGCCCGGCGAACAGTGCCGAGTAGCTGCGCCCTTATCAGCTATCAAGCGATAGAAATCTCGAGCTCATAATCTAATTTTTAACTACAAACAACTTGTGAGGATCTCCGAGCCATCTTCGTTAGCAACGTATTCTCCGCTTGGCCCAGTTGTTCAAAGCCCGATTAAGCTAATCCTGGAACGTGAACTTTGATTCGAGTTTACTTGCTAACCAAGAAAGATTCTTCAAAAAGATTCTTGTCCCTCGGTTTTGACTTACACTTCTCTTCACCATTAGCTTAAAAATAGCTCTTAGGAACATATTTAACAAGGGAGATAAAAACCTCGATTAACTTTTAATCGTGGACAAGCGTTAATCGGCTTTCGAACAACCGGGCCTAGGAATTAACTACACAGTCTGAATGGCAAGTTATTTGCAAGTAAAATTCACAGTACACTCAGACAAAGCTTACACATTTCAGTAGTGCTATCAGTTTTCTTAATATTTCTCAGCTATTAGTTAGTTAAGACGTTTGCCATTTTTTAAGTGACAGTTAAACTTTTGGCCGATTCTAAGCTATCAGTTAACTAGGAGAACATGGGACTGAACTCAGTGGTGAATTTGTCTCTTTCTTTCTATAGTTGAACACTGTTCGGCTACTAATTATGTTCCTGGATAATTCAGCCACATTGTTCAAGTAGAACAGGTTGGAATAATCACAACGTAGATCAGACAAAGTTCACAAAAAATTACAGTTTTTTGGGGGGCACTCTTTTCCTACAGTCCTTTTAACATTATTGTAAGCTGTTCGCTCTCTCATGTTTTTAATAACAAAATAATAACTGTCCTTCCTTATTGAACGCTGTCGGAAATGGATTATCTGCCAGAACGCAAATATAGTTAAGAAGTTCTATGAATACGTATAAACTGTTTGAATGTAATGAAAATGATTGAACGAGATATTTCCATTTAACCGATTTTAAGCGGCGTGAAAACGGCTTTCAGGTTTACTCCCGGCTTAATATGTTGATATGCTCTTGTGGTTATTTTAAGGACGGCCACACCTAATTTCCCTCAGAAGGAACAACAATACCCAACTGAGACAAAATTACAAGACTGAAAGGCATTAGAGAGGTCTTCGTAAAATAAAACCCTTATAGTAATTACTCTAGCCAATCAGAAGAGTTGAAAATGAGCCAATCAGAATTCGAAACAAGCGCATGTTACCGGAGTCAAGCGCGAGAAAATGCGTGCGAGCCAATCACGATTGGTTTGGCGCTTGCTTCTCATTGGTTGAGAAAGAGGCGCGAATTTTACCAACCAATCACAGGGCGTAGAAACGCAAAACCAAAGCAAACACGAAATGACTCTTAACTGATAACCGCTCAAGCGAGCCCACGTGTACAACGTGCTGTTTGGCACGTGCTCAGTTCGTCGGAAGCAGGGTCAAAAGTCAAAAATATACGAGAGAAAAGAAGTTGTAACTCATCTACTACAGATGTTTTAAGTGACCGTCCTAGAAAGCACGACGAAAGTGTCATCGACTCGAACTCCTTTGCGAATTGGTGTAGGAAAGTACGGCACTTCTAACTTTTTTTAAACGTGCTAAAAACTACATTGCAAGTTCTTAAACGTGTTTCATAAATCCTGGCACAAAGGGAATCATTTTATGTAAATTGGTGTTTCTCTGGAACGAGAGGATACCGGAACGCGTTACCGGAAGAAAAAAGACAACTAGAAAAAGGCTCTCAGAGCTATTTCTTATTTTAAATCATTAAACGTCAGTTTCTTTCCAACACATTAGGGCACCACTCAACGACCTGCAAACTGCAAGAAGGACAGCCTTTGCCAAGTAACAATACAGGTGAAGAATCCATGACCCAATTTTAGGTCAATGTAGAATGGCTCAAAAGCCATTCCCTTTTGGGCGGGACATACAACTATATAACTTGGATGAGGACCCCCCCCCCCCATCCCCCTCAGGGACCTGAAAGTAGGGACTTTTAGCAACCACGACGGCAACGCCAACGAAAACGTCACTTGAAAATAAAAGTTCGAGTAACGTGCAGTACTTCGCGATTATTCCAATTCGTCCAACTTGTACAATGTGGCCGAACTATCCTGGAAAAGCATTGGTAGGAACGGCGTTCAAGTTGAGACAGAGAATGAAAAATTTGCATGTGTTCACGTTCGCCACAAAACCTTAAATTTAGTCACTTCACGTTGTTGTTTTGCCGAGGACGGCGAAGAAATGTACCAAAATTTATAACACACGTCCAGCACATAGTTTTGCTCATTAAATCTTATCGTTTTATGACGTTCCCGCTGCCGTCGTCGTCGTATCTGCTTAAACTCTTTAGTACTATTTTGATAACGCACTTACCATCTCGAGTGGAGACAACGTTCTTGTTCTTGCTCTTCCTACAACATTTCAACAGCAAAGAACCCACCATCCATATGACCACCGAGCACGGCAGGACGACGGGTTACCAGACAACGAGACGGCGGCCTGCATTGCCTACAATAAGCTTCTGTTTCCAAAACTGGTAGAACGCTTATATCACACTCAGCCTATTACAAGGGTTGAGGTAGTAAGGAGAAGAACGAAAAATAAAAGCGTGAAAGAGAAAAAGGCGAAATACCCACTGGGGCTCGTCAAAACCCCCCGAGAACTTACTTCTACCAGATAAGCACCGTTTGAAAAACCATTTCTCTATCGAATGACAGTCATTTCATTCAGAGGTTGCTCAATATTTTCCCCTAAATCTTAAAAAAACTTAGAATTTAGCTTTTAACTTCAATAAAAAGGATCTCTTTTGAATAACAATATGTAAGGAAGACAGCTTCAGCGCCGACGTAAGTTACCGGGACGGGAATTTCGAGAGACGGGCCCCAGTGTCCTAACCCTTTCTGTCTCTCGTAATTTAACCCTTGTCATTCACGCTACCTCCTTAACGCTTGTAATAGGCTAGATCACACGAAAGGGTGATTTAACAGTAGATCGACACTACAGCAGTCTTTCTTGGGTAGTACAATCAGGATCAAATTCCTTCCATCAACAACCATCAAGGTGAAGAACGAAACGCACCAATCACTACTAAACTCCGTTCCCTCAGATAGACTGAAAAGCGCTTCCGAGAGCGAATTCTTTACCAAACTTTTCTCCTCGATAAAAACACGTCTGAAGCGAATGATTTTCTCTCTGCAACTGAAAACTTTCCTTTGTGACGTAACAAAGGAGGAAAAGCGCGCGCAAAAATCAGCCAATCAGATTCATTTGCTACTCACGTGATGAGAGCGCGCGCACTAGTTTGAATTTGTGAGCGCGTTGATTTTTTTTTTTTATAAAAAACCTTGAAATAACATTCGACATGCATTAAAAACACTTCAGTTTTCGAGGGTTTAGAACAAAAGGGCCAGGTTAAAAACCTTTCGCAGATCAAGTAAAATTTTCGCGATGTTCAAACATATCCGAACAAAAACTGAGCAACAAACATTTCAGTAAAAATGCACCTTTAACGCTAAAAAGAAAACAAAACAAAAACAAAGACAAACAAAAAACAAAAACAAAAAAAAAACCCACAATAACCAGAACCTTAGATGTATGTTATGGTATACCAGCAAATAACACTCCAATTAACTTTTCCTTGTTTGTGAAGATCCTTTAAGGACGGTGCCTACTAATACCGAAGTATTTTTGTCCAGTTTATGACTATGCGAGAAAAGCAGATCTTAGCAAGGGCTTTTGGAATCCAAAAAGAAAATTGGGGGTAACCACGCATTTTTCAGAGATAATTAAACATTAATATCTCCAAAAAACGCCAAAATATAAAGCAATGTATGGGATTTTTCCATAAATTGAAGCTTAATTATCTCTGAAAAATGCATGGTTACCCCCAATTTTATTTTGAGATACCAAAAGCATTTGGTAAGTTCTGCTTTCTCCGTATAGTTTTAAACCGCGCAAAAATATTCCTGTATTAGTAGGCACCACCCATAGGAAACCCGAGTATCTCGCGATGCGCAGAACGTATGCGCAGTAACAATAGTAGGCACCGTCCTTAACAAGACGCGACATAAATGGCATTAGAGTACCCTAAAAGGTGATACGTAATTAGTCGATGGCGAGCTAGTCGCGTGACGCAAACAAACGCGAAACGTTGCGATCGACCACGTTAGTGTCCATCAGTAATTACATTGTGGGCGTAACTTATACAGGTAAATACTGAGCAGGAGAAAGTATGTTGGAAGAAGAAGGAGAAGCATGTATACATTTAGAAAACGGGTAAGAGATGTAAACGTATAGAAGTTGACACCAAGTAAACAACTGGACTTGAAAAGTAGTTCATCAGTAGACTGATCCTCTCAATCTTTTAATACTCAATATGCAATGAGTTGACTCTCGTTTAATGGATACCTCAATTACTTTTCCTTTCCAAAGTCAACACTTGAATTCTAACTTTTGAGTCTGTGGATGAAATCCTAAAGTATGACCATTCAAATGAAAGCTACTGAGCAGTACTTTCCTGTGGCGCTCTTTACTATGCTGTACAATGTGGTTCTAAATTTTGAGTCTCTAGATGAAGTTTAAAGTGCAACAATTTGTAATGAGAGCTAGTGAACAGTACGTTCCTCTAGCGTTTATTATATGTATGCTGTATAAGGTGGTTCTAACTTTTGAGTCTGTGGATGAAACCCTCAAGTGTGACCAATCAAATGAAAGCTACTGAGCAGTACTTTCCGGTTGTGTTTTTATTATTTATATTTTACAAAACTGCCAAAAAACATTTATTGTAAAATAATAATTATTAAACTGTAAATAAAACAGTTGTTAAGGCGGAGATCACACGATACAGTGTCATGTCATAATAATAAGTCAATTATTAATATTTACTATTATAATCCTCTTAAAAAATAACAGCAAAATACAGTGCAGTTTCACTGCTAAGGGAATTGTCTGTCTTTCTGTTCATTTATTGCCAAAAAAAACGACAACAACGTTTGAAGTCAGTATTATTTTTTTCTTGTGAACTAACTCTGCACTATCTTCGAGTCGCTGTGGTTTCAATAGCACTGGCTTCACTATCTACCTACTTTGCTAAGAGAAGAATTTAACTCCGAGTCCACTCTCATCAGTTGCATCAGGAGCCTCAAACATCTGTGCTTTTCCCTTGGCTTCAAGTTGACTCAAAGCTTTCTTCAGCATCCACATATCAATGCCATAAAATTCTGGTGAAAAAATGAGCCAAAAACATGTTTTCTGTTTTTTGAGCCCGTGAGAGAACCAGACAACAGTGATACATGTCATCTTTCCAATTCGGATGAAACTTGGCCAGATTAAAATACCCACTAAAGAACTCTAAATCACTTGGCCAGATTGAAGTACCTACCCAAGAACCCGAAATCACAGGGTGGGCAACCATTGCGACTTTTCCCTTGGAAGATAGACCATCTCCCCCTGTTTTTTTTTTTTTTTGCCTGAAATCCCAAAAATTCCACTAAGATATATAAGCATCAAAAGTAAACTCGGCTCCTGTTTACAAAATACAATGAATGTTATTTTTGTTTCATATGAATAAAGATACAGGACCTGTGTCAGTCTACTTCCTAGTCATTTGGAAAAACAGAGGTGCCAACCCAGACCTGTCAATACTTATCCACGTCACGAAAGATTTGACACGAGGGCAAATTGGCTCAAATTCTGATCCAAATATCGCCAACGTTCAACATTCTTTTTCAAAACAACTTTTGCCACGGTTAGACCCGCCCTTATTCTGACACAATCAAGAATAAAAATTTTGGCATTTGTTATTTTTTGGCGACAAAATTCGTTCAATTCACGTGACCAGAGACTGCTTTGAGCACAAAGACAAGGATCAAATCTAAGAAAAAAAATACAGGATCGATACATGAACGTAATTTCTAGGTTAATGAGATAGACAATGTCTGTAAATACACATATATCTGTTAAAGCAAGCTGAAGGTAATATTCATTGCCGCAGTTTCTCTCAAACTAATAGTAATAACACATGAATTTGGCTCTCACCGTTCTAAAAGTAGGAATCGACGGTCGTAATATTTGAATTCTAAAGCATCAAGGTGTAACATTGGAGCTTCCCTGGTCATCATCTTGTTGTTTAGAATGTTCCTGAAACCCTCCTGAAACATCGTACTTCACTTAAGTTTACAGATAGTTATTTGCAAACACGCACTTTCATTACACGTACTCGTCACGCCGCATACGAACACTTTAATCCAAAGTAGTACTCGTCCCTGAAATCGTCGTTGACCGTGACAGTCGGTCGGTTATTAAAAGACAGTTTAGACGGTGTTTAGCAAAACCACGTTCTAAGCCATTTTCAATTTTGCCAACAATCATATCTAAACATTGTCTGCTGCTGACAGTAACAAGAAGACTTGCATCCCAGACGAGAAAACTATTTATCTACTTAAAATAAACCACTTAGAAACAGATTTGGAGGCCCACTGATTGTTTTAAGCCGCGGCCTAAGTAAGACTCTGTTAAATAACTCGCCCATAGAGTCCTGAGCTCGCACATTGGTTATCCAGTCCATTTTGTTTCAAAAAAGTTGAATCTTTTTCTAGCTTCGTCGGGCAGGCAATTAAACACCATGGCTTTTACTTCGGGTAGAGGAGCACAGAACGCGTCATCAGAGTGGAATGAACTTAAAGCAAAATTTTTCATAACTTGATTAAGGCACCGCAGAGCCAATTTATGCATGAAAATATTAAATACACTGTGCTGTTTTGGAAAATGCGGAAATATGTCTTGAATAATTAAGTTACCAACTGTGGAACTGTGTGTTAATTGGCAAATTAACTCCACGCTATGACGAAGAAATGCCCGTTTTCCTTAAATAAAGGTAAATGTTCTTCTCTCATCTCGACTTTTCTCTTAGCCATTTATTATTAAAAGAAGACTTAGGACGCAACACCCGAATTCAATCAGGTTTTGAGAAAAATCTCTCCTGAAAATGAGCGATTTGCTACAACTGTACAAATACTCCAACACCCCTAAGTGTGAATATGCTTTGCTGTTGAAACTCATAAAATTATGTTATCATTTAAATGACAGTTAGTCTTTAAGAGTAACTGCGAGTGGAATTTATTTTTCTTGGAAAAGACAACTGAGCAGGCTACTTTCTACAGGGCTTACAATTCTTTCTTTGAACAATGACGTCCTCGCTCTTACTACAGTTTCTAGTATTAACGAAAAAAAAACCTGCAGAGGACTTTAACACAGCAAAAACAGACGAGAAAAAGATTATGCAAGTTGAAAAAGTCCTAAACTGCCAGTGACTGTTCTTAGGTAGTGGATGCATTAAGAGCGCAGTTATTACTAAATGTCATTGTTTGTTCGTGTCTTTGCCATGATGGAAAACTGAATCAGACTCAGTTTTCAGTCGCAAGACACCGTTGTCCCTTAATACTCGAAATTAAACTATTCTCGTCACATTTAGTTTTGTTTGCATTTTCTGTGTCAGTATTTTGCTCTGTATTTCTGCAGGAGTTGCGTCACGATAAACTTGACTAGTTGTAACCTGCCGAAACTGCAGGTTTTTTCTCGGAAAGCGGGTAGCTGTGCACAAGGCTAAGCTAGCTGCGCCGGGCAAAACTGCAGTGGTTAATTTGGAGAAGAAACTTGAAATGTTCTGCAATATGCAGTTTAAGGACGTTCGCGCTAATTGTTCATGCGCATCTTTAGTGCGCAAGTAACGCACACGCCACGCAATGTCACGCGCAATTCATGGTTGACGATACACGGAGGTAAACACACATGTCGGCCGATGTGACAGCATTAAAAAGGGGAAAAGGGGGAAATTCATTTCCGTTGCACAGTTTTAAAAACGAGAAAACCAAAACTCGACGTGAAACGATTAGACGGGTTAAGGTTGCAACAAAAAGTCTAAGAAAAGGCGTTGATACGGTCCTGCGGGTATTTTGCGCCAAGAGATTTATATATTTACATGACTCTCGATGTGACAAAATAATTGAAATGCAATACTTTATGTAGTCTATTCGTCAAACGAAGTCACCTTTAAGCTTTTTTAAGTTTTGATAGTAAACGAGAAAGTCTTACCTTACAAGAGAGCAATTTTATTGATCACCAATTCCGTGTACAATCAATCTCCACACATACCCATTCTAGGTAAATAAATAAGCTTACTTCTCACATTTTCGCCTCGCTAACGGCTATAGATGCATTTTCTTAGCATTGGCTAAACAGCTGTATAAGTTTTGAAGGTAGAATAACAATAAACAACTTAAACGATCAGAGTTTTAACAGCACACTCGAACGAAAACATTGACTCGAGCAATCATTGTGAGCTGTGCATGATGGGATAGATATCCCTGTTTAGGTTCCAGTGCTTCTCTGACCTGTCACGCAAAAACGTGACTTTGGAATCTGTCACCACAGCGGCTACCTTGTCTTCATTATAACTCTCTTAGATGTCTGGTGACCCCCACTTTTTTTTTAATTGATCACTTTCTTTATCGATTGTCTACGTTTTACAGAAAAATGAAAAAAATCTATGGGGCAGAAGTTTGATTATTTTCTATTTTTCTGTCCACGCGCCACCGAATTGCACTCTTTTTTGTCTGTTTGACGATCGCGAATGTCCTCTTTAAGGGCTACATTTAATTACAAGGATGACACCAGTTAGACTAATTTACGAAACATATACGCTTAGATAAAATTTGACTAAAATAGTTTGTCTTCAGTTACTCATCTTGAATATTTCAAACTTAAAACTGTGGAGATCATTTTGAGTTACGAAGGCCCAACTTTTCAAAATCAGAGTATTTTTCCAGCACTGTATCTCTGAAACGAAGTCGGTGACCCCCAATTTTTTTTGCATTTCTGACATCAATAACTTATTAGCTGACCATACCTAAAGTATGAAAAAAATCTGTGGGGCAGAACTTTTTCGCGCGAACGTCCTTAAGACAAAATCGGCGTTATTGAAATTTCTTTTACCGAAACAGAAATAATGTTTTAGCGTGACAATTTTATAAACCAGCTCAAAATTATGATGTCTATTGAATTCAGCGTGTGCGATCGGACTGACAGTATTCCTATTTTTATGTACGTGAGAGCTGGTCTAGTATGTGTTAACAAGGTAGGGCAAGCTTCAAATGGAATGAGATCTACAGATTACCTTTTACAGTAGCTTTGAACACAAAAACTAAGGCGCGAGTTCCAGTACAAAATTTTGAACAGATACTTATGCCTCATTCACACCAAGGCTTAAACACGTTTAAAGGCTGTTTAGTTAAACACAGTTTAAAATTGTTTCCTTTCGGATTTTTGTCGACTACAGATTTAGCACAAATGAAAGCATAAGTTAAAGTTTACTTGAATCCTATGTCAAAGCCAATGGTTCAGCTTTCTGTTGCCAATTTACATTTTGTTAAACCTGGTTTAATTAAACATGTTTTGTTAGTGTGAATGGAGCTTTAAGTTAAAGTCCGGCCATTCAAGAATTTATCCGCTCAAGCCCTCATTCTGACCGAACATTGTCCGTCGACTTGCCATGTTTTCGAGCGCCGTGAGGAGTCGAACGTATTCATATAATAGTTGATTACTGCGGTCGCTGTGATTATTGTTAACATTACTAAGTATGCTTCTTTAGAGAATATAGCATGAGACAAAGTCTTACTAAGCTGGTGTCTCCATTAAAGTTAACTGTGCGCCACAAACCCCTGAAAAAGGCTGGAACCTCGCCAGTTGAAAAATAAAACACAGAGATATAAACCTTACGGAATTGTACTGTATACGTTTACGACATAGTCAACAATAGTTGTTCCTTATACTGACTTGCAAAGACGAATTTCTTATCGTAACATTACTGAATCAATATCGTCAGCAAACTGGTATGTTCTGTGTTTTAGCCAGGTACGTAACATCTATATATTTTTAATTGTATAAATCGAATATACCCAAATCAAAATAAAATGAGCAGGTTTCTAGGAGATGACAAAGATCTTAATCAAATTCTGTAATTGAAACATGCTTTCCGCTACTGTCAATCTCTTGGGAATTCTCAAGTTTTGGAAAAGAAAACAAGTCTATTTGGAAAACTTTTTCGTTCCATTTGATCTTATTCTTGGAAATACATGTAGTCAGTTGACATTTCCAGAAATGTAACATTTATTTCCTAATGTATCGATCGTTAGTCCAAACCGATAATATCTTTGTTCCTTTGAAAGTTTTCACCGTTCTCTTTTTTGTAGTTTTTTGTTTCATTGCATGAGGTGTATTTCTTTAAGCTTGCGTGTACTTCATTTAGGTGTACAATTGTTGTACGTGTCAGTCGGGCATTGTGCAAGCTGTTTTGAATTTAAAAAATCAAGTGTGTAATTTAATCATACTTTCTGGACGCGTGTGTCGCTTGGAAGAAAGAACGAGGTGGTGCCGTGACATGGGTTAGTGTTGACAGGTCGTGATTGGCACCTGTCTTTCCAAATGACTAGAAAGGTGGTATTGGAGACTAAACAGGTACTGTCTTTATAATTATGAAATAACAATAAATTCATAACAAGAGCCGAGTTTACTTTTGATCCTTATTATAATGGAATTTTTGGTGTTTGAGGCAAACAACCAGGGGGGTGGTCTAACTCCCAAGGGAAAAGTCGCAAAGGTGGCCCACTCTGTGATTGAGAGTTGTTGTGCAGGTCCTTTAATCTCGCCAAGTTTCATCCAAACTGGAGAGATGACATGTATCACTGCTGCCTAGTACATGAGACGATCAGCACACACTCATCAGTCGTAAACAATTTTAATGATTTAGATTCACAATTTGCAAAATCAACAAGTATTATTGTTCTGTCCTAAATTATTAGTACTATCCTCTTTAAACAAAGGACTTAATTACTTTTTGTACAGGAAACATTTCAAGCGTTAGTCCTTCATTAGAGTGAATTGGTCGTTTTGTTTCCACTCTCCACCGATGCAGTTTCTTTAAAAACTAACCCCCTTATCTATTAAGATAATGAACCAACTCACCTTCATTTACTGTGTCATCTCCAGCTCTTAACTCAAACAATGTACAAACTGTGTCTGTCATTCCATTTTCCTGTACCTAAAGTCCAACATCCAAATTCAACGATTAACCACTTGTCGCAAAAAACGAAACAAAACAACAACAACAACAACAACAACAAAAAATTGAGATGAATTCTCAAATTTTTTTTTTTGAATTTTTAAGAAAATCCTTAAAGAAATTTAGGGCTAATACATGAAAGGAACAGTTGTCAATGAGAAATTTGACATTCACATGATTCTGTTGCTTTGCTTTTATCTATTATCGTGCTTTTGAAACATAAATAAAAAAATAAATGAATGACTTTGTTTTACACTGCTGTTAATCAAAAGTACATGTACATAAATGGCTCCCCCTTAAAATAACAAGCAGATGAAATTGATAGACATTTCAACAAGAGTTCCAGGTAACTTTGAAATTGGGGAGTCAATGAAGAGTTTTGAATGGTCAATAGCCTTGGTTCTCTCTAAATCTTCTTAAGCTTGAACCATTTAATTCTTTGGTCAGGAAGCAAGCTTTTTCACTTTTTTAACCTGGACCGCTCTGTTATTTCAAACACTGAATTATTACCAATCACGCACATGTATGACGTTTTAAACCAGTTGAACTGAAATTCTTTGTTTTCTGAGATGTCTACAGTCAGACATAACAATGGCTGATGTGTGTAAAACATAATCATTAGCTGAGAATCCATGAAAAGCACTAATTATAAGGAGTTAAAAAATAATTCAGAAAATAACACATGACCAATGATTGCTGAAAAAAAAAATCAACATGTACATGTGCTGAGAACAGATTGAGTAGAAAGTTTTAGGTGATGGGCTAACCACCAGTTACCAGAAAAGCCTTGGTTACAGAAACCATCATTCCATGGGCTGCTGTGGCCCACGTTTTGGAGTGAAGTAAAAAGGCAAAAGAAGAAAGAGAAAGAGAGAGAAGTGTTAGATATGAAGATCAGTCTGTATGTACATTCTTACCCATTTGAATATTAGTGAAGCCCATTCATCTGGAGTTCGCCACATCACAAAACATCTTTGTTTTCTCTTGTCCTCCCATTCAATATTACCTACCCAATAATAGTTTATTTATAAATTTATGGTTAGTTATATTTTCAGGATTCAAATATCTTATTATATTTTTTTCATTTCTCCCTGAACTGTACTTAAAGGGGAAGTGTCACCTATTTTAGTGTCACTTTGAATAGCCAGAAAACATATTTGTATGGATGTAAATGTCAAAGTAATGATTAGGTTTTGTTAACAACAACCGTACTAGTTGACAGAAACTGTTTTCGTTCATCTTTGGCTGCAGATGGCTAGGATGGAAATGGATTACAACTTGAAAAGATTGGCCTGTGTTTACAAGTTCCTCCTAAGCATATTGGAAAAATGGCTAAAAACTTATTACAGTTTATTCTTGCTCAAACAAATCATTTCACATTTTCCTCTTGATGCCGTGAGAACAATTTATTTCAAGTTAAAGGGAACCTCCACTCTCACAACAAATTGACGGGTAAGCGTTGGAAATAGTGTCTAAATTCTAAATATTTGTCTAGAACGTAGAAATGACATTCAAGTGTGTTAAAAATTAGATATGATTATCGACAACTTTCGCTTTTAAATTTCCTGGGAGTAGCCATTTTGAATTTGATGATGTGTAATGGTTGCCACTATTGTTATTCAGCAGAAGTTCTTTTGTGTAAAACAATTGAGCAACCTTATTACGTGATGAAATCCAAGATGGTGGCACCCGGGAAAATATTCAAAAGCGAAAATAGCCGATAATCAAATTATCTTTTTTCTGACACTGAAACATTATTTCCATGATTTCCAATGAAATTTCAAAGACAATTGTATTTTCAATAATGTAACGTTAACATGTTTCGAGAGTGGAGGTTTCCTTTAAAGAAGAGGTTCTTAGTTCTTGAGCAGTTTTGACCAACATACAGCAACATTCTCCTTACTGTGTTCCATACATTTCTTATGGTATAATAAGGAGAATTTATTTAAACATCAAGACATTCTGTTGGTGATAATTAAAAATTATTCCACGAGCGAATGTCGGATATGAGATGATAGATAGCCATCATCTCATATCCAACAAGCACAAGTGGAATAAGAATTTTTGCCAGATCTTGCTCATTTCGCTTTGAAAGAACAACCAGAAGACAATTTAACGCTCGGCATTCTTCGGGCATGGTATAATGGCTCATATGCCATGGCTGCTACGTCAATCAAATCTCTGGATTGCATTATACAATTGTGGGGGGGGGGGGGGGGGGGTGTACTCTTGGAATTGACTGGTGCATTATATAAAACCACTTAAAAGCAAAATCATGTCTTCTCTCATCAAAATTTGTTCCATGGGCATAGTTGCCTTGGTGACAAACAAGCGCCACTATGACAGCTCCTGATAAACATTCTACCACCCAACTAAAAGGGGAACAAGAAAAAGCAGTTCAACTTGAAATGAAGAAATAATCCTACCTTTTAATCTAAGCTCTTCTAAAACAAGATTTATGGCATCTAAAGATAGCTTACCTGATCAAAATGTTAAGGAACAAAATCTGAAGTGTGAAAACTGACGCTTCCAACTGAGATACAACTGAGTTCCAAGCAAACAAACCCTTTCTAAACTAAAATAATATGTATTCAAATTAACAAGGATACGATCAATTTTCTTGTTGTAAAATATGTTGCTGGACTGTGCTTCATTGACATCAAGGATGTAGCTTTTGTGATGTTTGTAGTAAGCCAGTATAAGATCGCACCACCCATCTAGCTGTTTTCTCCGGGTGTCTAAGTTTGGTTGCAGCCTGCAGAATTACTTTACGTTAACATTGTGACATTTTATACGGATATAAACTCGATTTAAAGACTACTTACGTGAAAAATGGCGGAAAATTGTACTGCCATGGCCACTCAAAACCGTCCGCCATGTTTAGATCTGGCCAGGCTGAGCCAGAAGAGAGCGGAACCTGGGAACGAAGTTGGTGATCACCGCGCCAGGGCCCACTCGGTATACGGAAGCAATATGGCGTCCAGTTGATGCATAAGCAGTGTAAGGAGGAAAAGTGTTTGATTTACGGTAAGATTTTTTTCAGACTAGATTTCTAACTCTTAGATTAATCTTTGTATCAAACTATAACAAACACATGCATTGTTTTGTGCTATGCGAGGAGGTGTCGTCTCCTGTGTTTAGCACCGATTTCCCATCCATCTGATCGAGATTGTCGAGTCTGTCGGTGGAGAGCGTAAAAAAAAGTTGATGTGCAAAGAAAAGTTAAAAGTGTTGCAGCTTCTCTTCCCATACGGTCCCACCTGCGTTATAGAATGCATGCCTCCCCCCCCCCCCCCCTTGCCCGCCCCAACCCCCGCACAGAAGGAAGGGGGTAGGTGTGGCTCAAACTAATTCTCACTCCTAAAAGGCAATCTATTCTCATAAATTGCTTGGAATCTCAGTTCTTATATAAGCCCAAATTCACACCATCTCTTTAATGTCTCACTGTCTCTTATATTCCAGATAACAACAATCTGTCAAGTTCTAATGTCAGTACTTGCCAGCTAAATATGTCCTTGCACACTGCAGTGCGAACCAACAATGTCAGTGAAGTTCAAAACCTATTGCAGAAAGAAGATATACATGTGAATGAAAGAGATGTTCATGGTAATACTGCATTACATTTAGTAAAGGATAAAGCCATAGCATCTCTTTTGGTTGATGCAGGTGCTGATCCTAACCTGCAAAATGAAAATGGTGATACACCACTTCACACATGGCATGGGATCAACTTGGAACATTGTGTTCCTGCAGATTCTGAACCAAGGTGTACACTAGAAATCATATCTCTGCTATTAGAAGCTGGAGTGTCACCCAACATTCAAAATAGCTATGGCTACAATGCTCTGCACTCTTTGTTCGTGCATGGTGGTATCGCAGGGCTAGACATGGATGGTTATTTTATAAATGACTTAATCTCTCTATTTCTCAAATTTGATGTTGATGTGAACATGGGAGATTTTGAAGGGTGTACACCTTTACATCATGCTGTCAAAGAACCCCATGTTCTCAATGCTGAAATGCTCATAACTTCAGGAGCTCAAGTTGATGCTAGAGACTATCGAGGAATGACCCCACTACAGCATATCTTCCACTCTGACAACACAGAGATGGCGCAGCTTTTATTGAAATACAAAGGGGATATAAATGCACAAGACTTAGATGGTCGCTCTACACTGTCCACAGCTGTAGAAGTTGGTAATGATGAAATGGTGCAGTTTCTGTTGCAAGATCCCCATATCTCTGTCAATCTTGCAGATAAGAACAAAGTTACCCCACTTCATCTTGCTGCAGCATTTAAGCGTATTGAATTGACTGAAATGCTGATCCAAGCATCAGCAAACTTGAATGCCTGCGATGCATTGAATGCGACTCCACTACACTATGCAGCCTATGGGGGTACACCAGAAATTGTTACACTGCTGTTAGAGGCTGGTGCAGATGACAAACTGATTGACAATGCTGGGTGGCTTGCAGTACAGTATGCTCTTTCAAGACACTACTATCACACTGCTTTACAGTTTGGTGAAGAATTCGTTCATGGTGTTGCAAGTTCCAGAGATCATGTAAATGTTGCAGGCAATACAATTGAAGACATTATTTTGCAAATCCTCCCTGCTGATGATATCTTTACCTTGGTAGTTCCTGCATCCAAAGTGTACCCAGAACCGTTTGGCGCTTCTTCTCCTGTACTTGATGATTTGGTGGAGTATACGAAAAACAAATCTGCTGGGACTTTTTCCAGCTATCTGAAGGATATGTGTGATGTGCCAGGCATTGGGCGCACCTCTGCAAACATACCGGATATCGTTAACGTGAAGCCGGAAGTCGATGATTTGCAGTTGGAATTTGATGAAAAGGAATTGGCGGATGGTAATGTGGGGCCAGAACTTGATGATAGGAAGCCAGAAGTTGGAAACGTTGAACCGGAAGTTAGTATCGTGAGACCGGAAGCTTGTGACGAAGAAGCGGAAGTTCATGAAGCGGAGCTGGAAGGAACGGAAGCTGGTAACCAAAACGCGGAAACTCATATAAAGCCGCAAGTCCATCACGCGGTGCCGAAAGTGTCTAACATGAATGTGGAAGTTGAGACCATGAAGCAATGTATTGAGAGGTTCATGTTGAAGTGGTCAGAAAAAATTGCAGACATTGATGAAAGGTTTTCCGGTACGTTGCTCCATTCTGGAAGCGTTTACGAGGGCACCAAGGTAGGAGATCCAAACGAATTTGATTATATGCTATGCCTAGAAAAGTTAGCACAAGAATGCTTGATCACTTTTGACGGAGTCACCGAATACGACAAGATAACAGTTCACAAGAACTTAGAAGAACCGGGAAGTATTTATGGCGATCTTTTCGACGCAGAGCAACTGGAAAGCGGAAGGGTTATGAGTGCGTTTGTTGATGTTGCAAAGAAGGCCTTGACGAAGCTTGACTACAGCTTAGTACCCAAAGAGTTGTACACTGAAGGCATCACAGAGCATACTCTTATTGAAGACACTTGGGCCTTGCATGGTACAGTCACTTGTAATCTGAAATTCAAATGGGTTGGCGTGTATCACAAACAATTGGTGATTACTGTAGACTTGGTTCCTGCTATTCCAGTTCACCACTGGCCCCAGATAGCCCGACAAGCGAGTCATTTGCTAAGTGTTGATATCAGATCACGTGGTTGTCATTTGGTTCCCAAGGCTGGTTACTGGAGACTTTCGTTTTCCTTGGCTGAGAAGTTGATCATGGAAAGTCTATCCGATGAGCAGAGGTCGGCGTTCATTGGAGCAAAAGTGATTCTACACCCAGCCGTGTCTTGTAAGATTATGATTTACGATGATAGCTACATCTACAGCGAAGAGGAATGTACAAATGTTGATGTTGGAATAGAAAGTAACAATGACTTTAAAGTGGAGACTGCTCTGGATGCTCCAGACGAGAACAATGATGGTGGCGATCAGGAAAAGGAAACAATGCGAGATAATAAAATTTCCAGTAAGTAAATCCGACGTTTTGCCCCTAGTCAACCTTTCACACACCAACTTTTACCGAAATGCTACACCTTTCACATTAATAAAAAAGAACTTATTCTCCTCTCTTACACCTCAAAGATGCGTCAAACCCTCCTGTTTTTTTTTTGTGTAACGTAATCTGTGCGTTGTAATTTCCGGCCAGGAACTATCCTCGGTTTCTGCTACCCGATTTAATAATCGGATTTAAAATGACCCATTTGGTTACAGTCCATTTTTCTGACCCTTTAAAATTTTCCTATCCTTTGGCATACAACGAGGGTGAAAAGACACCCCTTAGGGGAGGTTCTCCCCGTACAATCCACTATCATTGATGTAGAGTACCCACCTCCCCCTCCCAGACTCAATGTATGGCAGAGCTCACAGTTTATCATCTTTCTTTCACCAGAGGTTTCCAGTGTGACGAACGAAATTCCCGATGCCAGTTCCACAGTTGGGTCGAGTCATAGCAGAGAAGAAACCCCTATGTTACTAGCTGGCATGGCAGGTAGAACTGTTTTGTCACAATCCGGTGAAGCCGTTACGATATTAAAGTTAGCCAATGCAGAAGATTGCCAGATGTTTCAGGAATGGCCACAAAATGAACCAGGTGCTAGAGTAGATCTTCACTTACTCAGGGACATTGAACTTACTTTAGATAGCAGTAGTGATGTGCCCGTAAAAACTATTCTCCCATTTGACGTTGTATCCACATATTTGTTGAAGAATTTGTTTTTCAACTGCATTGAGCAAAACGCTCAAGATGGTTCGAGAAGAACAGTCACCACTGAGGAACTCTACAGCAAGCTGCTTCATTCTTTGAAGGAATCTCGATCTATTCCTTATTATTTCGTACCAACACAGGGATTTGCTGGCCTGGAAACATTAATTGACGATGACCGGTGTGACTTAATGTTGGTTAGCACGACAATACACAGTTTACTGAACGTTGTTTAACTTCCAGCTGTTTGTGACTTACCCTTTGTCCTAGAGGTTTTCTTTTGTTCTTTCTTCTCGCATCAACAGCTGCTTAATTTTGTTTGAGGAGAAAGGCTGAAAAAGAACACCTTTGGTACCAGACGTGCGTTTCTCAAACTCCCGCGAAAATATTTCGGGCTCGGAGTCTTTTACATACACAAAATTAATTACCCTGAAAAATTCAAATCTTTGACTTAATTGAAAGCAAAGACATTTTAAGTTTTCTAAGATTAAGAAATACATATGGGGTTTAGTTTGTACGAAAAATAACCAGTAATCTGTAGAAAAGGGATAAGAAAAATACTATTCGGGCCCGAAAGCTCTTCGGGTGCTTTGAGAAACGCACGCCAGGGTATTTGTGACTGAGCGGGTAAATATTTCGATCGAAAAGTGTACATAATAATGATTTGTTGGAAGACTGTATATGAAATAAATCGTAACATGTATACGACACTTGTCTAGTCTCTGTGCTAGATAACCCGTATAGCAAGCGCTTTTAAGTTTTTTAGGTTAAGAAATATCAAACATTTTCCATGCTGTCATGGGCCCGTTCTTTTAGGACTATTCCGGAATAAGAATACAGTACATGGAATCGACAATATTCATGTCTTTTTACATAGCAACTGATTTATCTAACAATAACGCAATATTCTGTTTTCGGAACGAACCGGAAAGAATTCCTTCATTCTGCGCCGATAGCAGAATAAACGGAAGACAGTTTACTCAGTAAGAGGAAATGCCTTAATTCTTTTGGGAAAGGTTTTGTTTGTTTGCCGGTCAACCGATCGTATCTCATCCTTTCATTAGTATCATTTTAAACATTGTAACCATTTATTTCCATTTTTACTTAGCTTTTTGCAGCCCCTGAAGAAGGTTAGTATTGTCTAACCGAAATATTGGGCAATAAAATTATTTTAGCTGTCCGATCAGCCTTGTATTTGGTTGTACTACTCAGCCCGGCCGCAAGATCCCGGGCGGCACACCTGATCTCTTTTGGTGTTGGCGGAAAATCTTCGTTTAGGACCATAGAGATATAGTGAGCAAACAAGGTCTTCTGGCCTGCAAACAGCCCCTTTCTTCTCCTAAGTTTGAAGCGTTGGATCGTAGCGAGCCACGAGCGAGCAGGGAAGCAGTGCACAGAAAACGCAGGGAAGAAAGAAGAAAGCCGGTGTCGTACTTTTTCCTCTCTTCCCAATCCCTCCTCGTCCTCTTTTCCAATTTGAATAATTTTACTGTGCCTTTTGAGGACAATAGTACGTCTACTCGCTGTCTAGGTTCAACGGGCGTCCAACCTTTCTGTTTCCTTGTATCGGGTGCCCATAACGCAAACTTATTAAGAAAGTGATAAAGAAATGGGGAGAGTGAGTATCCGCTTATTCTGGCAGAAGGGAATCGGTAAGGGGAGGGGGATGCACTTTGAGCTGGGACTCAGGAGATTAACTATTTTCAGTATAAGCGATTGAAAATCCTCCCCCCCCCCACGTGAGTTTTGGTTTATTGTACCAAGTTTTTTTTACGGGAGGGTGCGATCCAACGAGGAGACGAACCAAACGAAAGCCAGAGGCGAGAGCCTCTGGGGGGGGGGGGGGGTCCGGGGACATGCCCCCCCGGGAAATTTTGAAAATTAGGTTGTCTGAGACTGCATTTCGTACGTTTTGAAGGCAGTATGATATGAAAGCAGGCAGCCAAAAGCGAACTTACAAACGTGGATATTACTCAAACTTTTTAACTTCAAAATGGATTTCTTTTTTGACGGAGAGACTACTTTACGTATGTATTTTACAGTTTTAGAGAGCAATGTCACTTTTTAAAATGAACAAAAATAGAAATAAAGTTGAAAATCCGTTATTCACTGGGTTTGCTGCGGCAAACCACGATGATCAACAGTGCTGCTCAATTCACTTTTTTTAAATCGTTGGTCAACAAAAAAGTGGACCCCCGCAGCCTATGGGGAGGAGGGTGCGGGCGCATCCGTCGCACCCCCTTTCCCTACGGGTCTGATTACGTCTCTTCATTCTCTCTCCTTCTTAGTTACTTCTCATGATATCTCTTTCAATCCATTTTCAAAACAATGGGCTTAGTCGGAACACTTATGATTTCTTTCTTGTTTTTTTAATTTTCATCTTTTTTTTTTTTGGTGAAACATAACGATCAATCTGATTTAAGTAACCTGTCACGAATAGCAACAGCTACCCGCGTGTTAGTGTGACCCCCAATTCATTATTTTATCAATAAAGTTTTCACTGTTGTTGCTGTACATTTTGCTATTGGAGTATGGTAAGTGGTTTTTTACGAAACCTCAAGTCAGGGGGGATTTAGAAATCTCATTTGGCCTGAGCCCAAATTTTGCTCAAACGCGGCTTGCGGACGAAATTGTGCCCTTGATTCCAAACCCAGTGCGTCAAATCCCATTTTTCAGAGTGAAACAAGATGCCCCTCTAATGGCATTACACGCCCCAATTATTCCCCATTGTATGTTTCGCAGATATTTAAAAAATATGCTCCCTTGGCCATTGAAATAATTGTCTGAATGGTTTTATTCAGATATATTGCGTGATACTTATCGTTGTGTTACTAGAAATCATACCAGAAATAACTATGCAATAACGTCATGACCCCGCTGAAGTGGTCTGGCCTCCTCTAGCTCTAATCCTTCGCGTTGATCATTCGATCTGTTTTTTAAAGCGGATTTTCTTTGCTGTGAACTCTCCCAATTTCCGCCGTTTCAACTGTCGAGTACTACCTAGAAGTTATTATTTCGATTTACTGCTTGAAAAAGGTTGGTTTTCTCTCTGAAAACGGCCGATCCGGAGTCTTAAATTCAGACATGTGGCCGCCATTGAACGAAAACAACTTTTCCAAATGATGATTTGCTTTGACGTCACACAAGTAGAGATGAGTGGGTCCCCTCCCTCGTGATATACGCGCAGATAATGGAGTTTGATTGGGCCGCTTTTGTTCAAGACATTCAAAACAATAGATCCCTTCTAGGAGAGGGAAGAATTTAATCTAGTTTTAATGAATAAATCAAATGATGATTTGACGTCACACAGAAGTGATGAGTGGGTCCCCTCTCTCGTGATATGTGCCTGAAAAATAGATTTTGATTGGGCCGCTTCTGTTGAAGACAATCAGAACAATATATCCTTACTAGGGGAGGACAGAGTTTAATGCATAAATTAATGTGCACATTAATGACACCGATGAAGAAAAAGATACCCGACCGAAACCTAGACACGTCATGCCCTGCGGGCATTCCGTGTAAAAAGGAGCAAATCCCGATTCCCATTTTCCCCTTCAGCACCCTCTTTAATACTGATCTATTTTCAAAAGAAACAAAGAAGAAGAGAAGTAACCAGATCCGAGGAGATATCAATCTTCACTAAACATGAACAAATTCTTTCCCTCAACAGGCGTTAGCCACGAAGGTATGTGCCACCAGGTGAGACAACTTGACGTGTATAAAGCAATTCATCATTCAGTATCACTGACAATTCATATCCGTAATCCTTTAGTTATAAGAAGAAACCTTTTGATTATAACGGCGCTATAGAATGCTCTTGACATTGACCATGACGTGTCACGCAACGCATCTCACTCCTCCCAAGTGTTGCGTGACACAGCTGTTTCGCCGTGTAAATGCAAGACGACAAGCACAACTCAAACGTGCATTGTAGCAACATTTGAAACCTCTTACCAAGCAAGAGAAGAGAAAATTGGAAAAGTTGTTCTTTGAATTATTAATCTACTTTTGTGTTTTGTAAAGTGTGAAATTTTTCAAGAGACCGCAATTCACGGATACATTTCATTTTCCATATATGGTTCGCATACGCTAAGTGTTTGGGTGTGTTTTTATCCATCCCAAACTCCAATGACGTGTAGACCCATTCGCTTTGCTTGACTACACTTCACGAAGCTTACAGTACTTTGACAGTCCACTGAACTTTGCACGAGAAAAATGTCTAGCAAAGCTAAAACTAAGAAGACTACAAAGAAGAGAGCTCAGCGAGCTACTTCGAACGTCTTTGCAATGTTCGAACAAGCGCAAATTCAGGAGTTCAAAGAAGCGTTCAACATGATCGACCAAAATCGTGACGGATTTATCGACGCGGCTGACCTCAAAGATATGTTCGCGTCCCTTGGTAAAGATGTGACAGACGATTATGTCGAAGATATGCTCAATGATGCCAGCGGAGCCATCAATTTTACGATGTTTTTGACGCTGTTCGGCGAGAAGCTAAACGGAACCGACCCTGAAGATGTCATACGAAACGCCTTCGCGTGTTTTGATGATGAAGCTTCGGGAAAATTGGATGAAGACAAATTGGTGAATTTGCTTCAGTCTTTTGGTGATCGGTGAGTAGTTTAATTAAACTGCTTTAAATCCTTTACTTCCAAACGCTTCTTAAGGACAAATCTGATTAATTTTCTTAAATTTCCACTTGGAACAACAGCAACATTGGAAAGTGCACACCAATGGTTTCCCATGGTTTGCTCTTGAAAAGTAACTTTCAAACTTTGGTACATCAAACTTTCATCCACAGACGCAATGGTAACAGCCAAATTGCACGAATCAAAGTTCAGATCTTGGAGTGATTGGGTTAAAGTTTTTTTCTCAGTTAAGCCCAGCGTGAGTTTTATTGCCCGAATAAAAGTTTTCTTTTGTGCGATTTACATTTGACTCCATGAATTTTTCACTGCTCTTCACGAGTATTGTTATGCGTAAATTAAATTGCTGTTAATTTAGTTGTACATTAAGAATCTCCCGCCGGTCATAGAGATAAAGGCTTTTTCGATCGGTTCCGCGCTGCCTTATCTGAAGTATATTGACAATGAATTCCCTCTTCACGAAGAATTTCACTTTCTTATACCAGATATTTGGAACGGATAGATTCCAAAGAGCGTGAACACAAAGAAATTTTATATTCACCCTTGTTCATTTCACCACAACATTTCAAAGTGTGCGTGGTTCGTTTCGAAGGCCTGATCAAAGCAGAATTTTTCAAAACGATTGGAGCAACTCTTAAAAGGCGGTTTACGAATGCCGACCCCTTTTAAACAATCTTCAAGGAATTTGTTTGCTTCGTATGCCGTTATCGGAGTTGATCAACAATGATCAATCTCATATACGTTCATATAATCTGCTAATTAGCATATCTGGAACAACAGAACATTTTGATTTATCTTCGCTCAAGGCTATTCTGCCGTCAAGGAAAACATCTTCCTAACCAAAACACATACCAGACATATTTCTGAAATGTCCACTTGAATTGAAAATTGATGCCACGGAAAGTAATAACATAGCTGTTAATTGTCCAAATGACGACACTTCAGGATTTCATCCAGTCTAAAAAGAGAGAGCCATATCTTTGCTTATCAGAGGGAATGTGAGAACTGCAAATCGATCCCTCCTTAGAATTCACACATAAAACAAAATTAGATGAGAGAGAAATGCTTTTTTTACGGGCACCAGGGAATAAATACATGTATTCACTAATGGTTGCCTGCAATTAGCAAATGCCAGAATTGACAGATAATTAACACAAGATAACTGACAACGCAAATGTTCTGAATCTATCAACCTCCCAAGGAATATTTTTTTCTCAAATAGAGTTCATTTGATTGGTTGCACTTTAGGGTATCATCCACAGGCTCAAAAGTTACAACCACCCTGTACAGTATAATAAACAGCACCACAGGAAAGTACTGCTCGGTAGCTTTCAATTGAATGGTCACACTTAAGGATTTAATCCACAGACTCAAAACTTTTAACTACTTTGCACAGCATGCACTCAATCGAAAACTGCTGTAATTTCTAAAAAGTTAAATTACTTAATATTAACAGGCCTTTTTGTTCACTCAACAGGTTTTCAGACCAAGAAATTGATGATATGTTGCATGGTGCACCTGTTGATTCTAAAGGCCTCTTTGATTATGTGAAATTCACAAGAATTATCAAGCATGGGAAAGATGATGACTAACATGTTAATAACATCTGGCAACAAAATTTTCCTTTAGCTAAGTGCACTCTGCAAACCTACTTTGTCGCAGATATTCCAACTTATTTTGTTATGTTTTATATATATTTTGTTGGTAAAAGACGTTATAAGGGAAATAAATGTACACATTTAATATAGCAATCATGGGATTTCTTGAAACTGTCATTCCCCTCTCAGCTTTGCTGCTCATTTGCCCAACATCCTGCCAGCTACAAGGTTTCACGCCGGCTTTAAACCCTGATAGTGATCAAAATCTAATTTCTTCTTGAAATATCACTACTTTATCAAACATTCAGGTCTGGAGAATAAAGGGAATGATCATCAAGATGATTATCAATTGTCTTGATGTTCTTACAAATTCTCCCAACTTGTAGAATGGCAAACAATAATGTTGATATTGGGGCTTTATAAGTAAAGGTTTAGATATCCACAGGCAAGTGTAAATAAATGAAACCGAACAACGTTTCGGAGTCGTCATGACGCCATTATCAAGTTCAAAGTTATAGAAATAAACTATTTGCATGACATTACATATTCAGATGCCATGTTAATTTTTGGTGAACTATTTCTGACATTGACTTTACTTATTTCTACAACTTCGAACTTGATAATGGCGTCATGATGACTCCGAAATGTCGTTTGGTTTTATCGTTTATTTTCACTTGCCTATGGATATTGGAGCTGAAAGGTTTAAAAAATGACCATTGTGCATCCTTAGCTCCTGCCAGTTCTAAACAGCATTTTACAAAGAAAAATCCTCAAAACTTTAAGCAAAGAATGGAGAGTTTAAGAATCAGATAATCCCACCTTCTTTATAAAAAATTAAAATTTAACTAAGGGGCAAGCAAGCCACAACTCATGTTATTTTTAGAAAATAAAAATAAATATCGATATGTTTTGATGTTTGATAAAAAATATATCAAAATTTGTGTTTATAAAATAATGACATCAAAACAGTTTCAACTGTTAAAATCAAATTTAACAAAAAATTGACATTGTGTTTTGGTAGTATGGTATAAAATTAAACTTGTCAAATCAGTAAATTTCCTATCAAAGAAGGGTGACACCCAAATCTTTAACCCCTGAGCTATGTCCATTTTTCGGACTTACCTGGGTTTGTTTTAAGTTACTTCTCTGAATTCCCTGCAAACATAATCTTTTTTAGTTATTTTCTCCCCTGATCAAAATGATGGAAATGGGGACTCTGCCCTGGAGCAGGGAATTCACAACAGGGAAAATTTGACAATACCTGTAATCCAGTATGCAATGAAAAAGGTGAACAATCTTTTAGAAAATTTGCTAGTATTGTAGTACATCCTTTATCGCAAGTGCAAATAACTAAGTCAAGTAAACAGAGCAGTCATGCAACTTTTGACGGATATCATCTTACAATTTATTGTAGGCATGGCATAAGAGCTGAAAAGGTTCCTTCTTCACAGAGTGAAATCAGTTCACCAAAAGTATCCACTCAGTGAAACATCGAAAGTTTATTTCTCAGTTTATTTGGATTTTGTTTTGAGCTTTTGTGTGCAGTGGCAAGATTTGGTAGATTTTCCTCAGCTAATTCTGGGTCTTTTCGAATGCTGACTAACTCATAAGGACACAATGACTTGCAAAATCCCTGGTATATAGTGAGATCGAAAACCACGTACATTATGGTAATGGTAATGTATTTAATGTACTACAGATATTACATAGTCTCATGGTGGTTTAAAATTTTTCTCTGGGGTGAGATTAGGCACCACTGGCAGCCGCCATCAGTCCATATATGTTTATTTTCACTAAAAGCCACATCAGCATCACCAGTTCCTTCTCCTTGTGTGGGAATTGGGCAGGAAATTTCCATCCATCTATCTCTGTCCCATGCACAATGGATGCCTCAGCCCAAGATCTCAAACCCAGCTCCTGTAACACCATGGGCCTCCATGTCTCTTTTGACCTCCTCCTCTTTCACCTGCCTTCTGAAACCCAGGTGTCACCTAAACGTTGTACACAGGGAAGCAGGGATGGCGCAGTGGTAAGAGCACTCGCCTCCCACCAATATGGCCCAGGTTTGATCCCCAGTGTTGATACCAAATGTGGGTTGAGTTTGTTGTTGGTTCTCATCCCTGCTGCGAGGGTTTTTCTCCGGGTACTCTGACTGGTTTGCCCCCTCCACAAAAAACCAACATTCCCAAATTCCAACTTGACCTGGAAGCATTGGACGAAAGAGCCACTCTGTGAAAGCCACTGAAATTCTCTTTTTTATTTTTTATTATTTTGTACACTTCATGAAAAAAAAAAAAAAAAAAGGAATGTGTTGACTTGGTGTACCCTTGGTGCAAGAGTTAATTTTTTTTTTCTGGTGATGAAGGGTGAGCACCAAAGCAACAAAGATGTTTTTCAACCACCAACATGACTGATTTTTCAGTGGGCCTTCCTAGCAGAGGAGTATTTGAGCTCAAGCAAATCAAATCAATGCTATTCATAAAAGTCCAGAAAGTGAACCCAACAGTACCCAAGCCACAACAAAATTATTCCTCAATTTAACACTAGCTTAAAACCTTAAAATTTAAAATTGATTCTATTAGCTATTGAATAATCTGATCTCATTAAAACACCAAATATAACAATATTATCTCCTCTGAAGGTCAGCTTTTCTTTTGCGCTTTGACTTCAGCCAGCCATTGCTGTATTCTTTCCTTCAACTCAACATCTTTTTGCACCATCTCTAGTGTTAGAGGGCAGCGGTTAAATGGATCTTTCTGATCGCTACAACAAGGACACAAAACAGACAAAAACATTCAAGTTAGGCTCTGTACTTACGAACTTACTACAGTTGACTCCTGTTAACTCAAACCCTCGCTAAGTCGAACCAACTTTCCTTTCCCTTCAGGTCATCTTCTATATAATTTTACCCTCAATAACTTGAACTCCCGATAACTCAAACTTTTTTCAATTTCCCTTGAAGGTTCGAGTTATCAGGAGTCGACTGTATCTATAAATTTAATAAATGTTATGCTGCACACTAATTGCACATTGAAGGCAATATTGCATCCAACGTAACAAATGATGCTAGAGTACTAAATTATGCCCATAAATTCTGAAGTCTTAGAATTACACTCTGAGACGGGTGTATGTACATCACAACTTTATTGCATTCAACACTATGCAAAGGGGAACTGACAATTAAATAGATTATTTTGTGTTCACGCCTGGGGACTATAGTGCAGAAAATATCCATACCCCCACCTCCAAGGGAAGGGATTGGAAATTCCAGGGGTGGGGTCCTAAAAGGCCAAAAAATTTAAAGGAAAGTATTAACTTAAAACGGAATTTCCAGAGGGGTGGGGGTGGGGGGTCTTTGAGAAAATCCCTTCCATGGGGGGAGGTATGTATATTTTCTGGAACTACACATTACAGGAAGGGGACAGGGGGTTGTATGCCAAGACTGAAAAGGCTTGTACTGCCCCAGGATAGTGTGTAAACACTGGCACAAATGGGAACTGATTCTTTTACTGCTGTTTACTTGATAAATTGGGTATGGTGTATGGGGCACAAGTAATTTTCTAAACTGGTAAGCATACTTAAATTATACAAAAGCATACATTACACACCTTAGTAGATGACGACAAATGGTGGACATGTCCACTATGTTATTAGAAGTGGGCAGAATGACAGGATCAGTCATCAAGGTGTTTGTTATTGGATCAACAAACTCATCTGGTGGCTAAAGGAAAACAATTTGACAATAAGGTTATTGGTTCACATTAGCACTAGTGACTAAATAATGTTGTACCACTACATAGCTCATTGGTTGGGGGGTAGGGTGGGTAATTCAGAAGGAGAGGCTGGGGGAATAGGAAGTATTATAATGATAATTATTGGATAATGCAACTCCAGAGTTTTGATTGGCTTAGCCATCATGGTATATCAGTCATTATTAAAAACTGGATCATTGTATAATGCAATTTGAGCACTTTGATTGGCTTAGCGGCCACGGTATATGATCCATTATATCATGCCCGAGAAATAGAGACAATTAAATTGTTATTCCACTCACGCTTGTTGGAAATGGTATGATTATAGACAACTCAGTGTTACGTGCCTTGTATGTTGGCTATCTATCATCTCATATCTAATGAGTGCTCATTGAATACTATTGTTAAGTACACTAATGAGAAAAAAATATGCCTCAAAATAATGGTGTTCAACACTTTTGTCTCTCACCTTAACCCCTGTAGAATGCAAAGGAGTGCTGTTATCTAACAATATATTGCTATTTATTTTTCACCTCTGGCAAATCTTCTGCTTCTTGCTCCTGTTGTGCACACTCCTCCACACGATGTGCAAGTTCACTGAGTCTGAAAATCACTGATGATGGCCTGCCAATCAGCCTGCAACATGGAAACAAGTGCCGACGCTATTTTTAATAGATGGCATTCTCACAAGTGTGAGAGTCACATCTGGGCCCAGTTGTTTATAGCCCGATTAAGCTAATCCCGGATTAATGTGAACTTTGATGCCAGTTTAATCACTGATCAATAAAGATTCTTGCAGAATATTTTTGTCCCTTAGTTTTGACTGAGAGTTTTCTCTACCATTAGCTTAAAGCTAGCCTTTAACAATATTTTCAATGAGCGAGATAAAAACCTCGGTTAACTTTTAATCATGGATTAGCGTTAATTGGCTTTTGAACAACCCGGCCCTGATCATACTAATCTTCTTCCAAGAAACCCCACCTCCTTCAAAAATGAAGATTCTTTTGAGGGGTTGTTACATCTCATGCGTTTCATAAGGTGAAAAATAATAATAACAACCACAACAAGGAAATTACGCAATTCAATATTCAGAGTAATTGATGAAAATGTTAAGCACTTACTTTAGCACCCTCTCAGACTGTTTAAATAAGTTGGGGGAGTAAGATCTCTTGTCTGTAGCTACAGCATTGCAGAAGGATTCTTCTTCACCCAGGTTAAGATAGATGTCAACAATATCAGAAACCAGTTGTTGAGGCTTGAAATGGAACTCTGATAAATTCTTCACCTATATTTACACAAAAGGCAAAGTTACCCTCATCAGTCAATTTACTTACTGGGCTGGCAAAACAAAATGGCAGAACATCCAGTCATGATTTATATAATTTCTTTATGCAAATTAATGCTTATAATCTACAAAAACTTACAACAGTTGATGCAAATTTATGCCAAGTGAATTTTATGCTTCACCGTTTAACAAATTGATGGCAGTTTTCTATGTTCTTCACTCACTTCCAGTTGAGTTTTGAACATTTTATGATGTCATTTTATGGTCTGTAAGTCTTAGAGTATAGACCATAGAAAACTGCCGTTGATTTGTTTTCTACAATGGCATGGAAAAAGTACAGTCCACTCCCGATAACTCGAACCTGCAAGGGCAATTGAAAATTGGTTCGAGTTATCGGAACTTTGAGTTATCGAGGGTAAAATTGTATAGAAAATGACCTGAAAGGAAAGGAAAATTGGTTCAAGTTAGCGGGTGGTTCGAGTTAGCGAGGGTTCGAGTTATCAGGAGTCGACTGTACTTGCAGAACTGGTCTTACTTTCAGTTGAGAAAAAGGCCACATGTTACATCTGATGTCATTTTTATTGATTGTACTCTTCTAGACAAAAGGTACGAGCCATTGCGTGCACTGGAATTTTGACAGTTATTGTTAAAGTCTTGTTTGGATTCACTGCAAGCCTACATTGTACTAAAAACAATTCAAGTTGTAATTAGCTGCATGTTATCTAGTGATACCTTCAGTTCACCCATCTTTGGTCCAACCAGTCTCAAAAGAAAATAGTTCAGCATGTCAGCAATTCTTCTTAAAATACACCCAATAAGAAATGGCCTGTAGGAGAGGGAATTAAATTAGAATTACTAGGTGGAGAAAAAGTGCATGAGTGACCTAATGGTTAGTGCATTGGAATTGAAACCTGATTGCTTGGGAAACTGAAGTCTTACAAGTTTTCAAGTTTTATAATTAAGTTTTTCAAACGTTACTTACAAATGAACACCGCCTGCAAGTAGCAAGCTAATCTAGGCAGGCGGTGTTAAGGACATACATAAACGAATTACTATTTGAAGGCGTTAAAAAAGTCAGTTTTGAATACATTATTTGTCAAAAGAGTAAAAAGCAATGTAAAGTGAAGAAAAAAATTATGATTTATGATTGAATTATAATTAAGATGACTTTTTTATTTCAGAAATAAGAGCACTAATGTCAGCATAACTGTCCAGAGTTTCTAAAGTTACAAATAGTAATGCTTGAATTTTCTTTTTGAATATGCTATTTGGTAGTCTTCGATAGCTTTCGGGAATGCTGCTCCAAATTTTAGCTCCAACGATGGAAAAAGAGTTTTTATGATGATTGAGCCTACAGGTGGCCCACCACCTTGAATGCTAGACAAGACAAGTGGGTGAGCTATAATGCACGAGAAGGAAAGAACTGTATTGGAGCGAAAGAGCCGGGGGAGGGAGGGGGGGGGGGGGGACTTGGGAAAAAGGAACTGCAAGCAGTCTATCCAACCCCACCCCCACCCCAATCCTGGGTGGACTTCTAATCCACTAAGGGTTACCTCTAGCACTTTCACAGTTTGTCAGTACTCATAAATTCTGGGATGAGCTATGAGGGAGATTCAGAATCTAAAGAAATAACACAGTGTTGGCACTGCATCCTCTTGGTGGTTGTAGGTTTATGAAATCAATGGGTTTTTAAATAGTACCTCTTAATGTCAGCTGTCATGTAACTCAATGCACGGACAGTCTCATTGGCCAGAATGTTGTGGCTACGTGCCATTCCACCTGTGTGCTGAAGCTCTTGCTCCTTCTGTACAGACAAACATTCAGACTAGTGTGAGAAGTCTTGGTAGAGATAACATGATCAAGCTTGCCATTGAGGTTTATCACAGGTATTTCTTTGAGTTCTTCAATGGCTATGTCACTAACTGTAAATTTTATTTTACTTTTTAAAAATTTGGTTTGAACAACTTTTTCATTATTTAACAGTAAAGAAAGAAAATTTTTGACCTAAATTTTCATGCAAAGACTCCAATAAGAAATTTTTACAATGATGTAATTAACCCCCAATGAACTTATGGTCAAAATTAAATTAACCACCTGGCAAAGGGGAGGGTAATGTCCTTTGTTCAGGGATAGGGGGAAACAAACTGACCTGTTGCTGTGCTTCCTCACTTAAGCTTTCCCACTCTCCACTGTCTTTCTCTGCCTGCAGCTTTTTCAGAGCAGCCATAAACTGCAGAGTCAACATTGAGTCAACATTGAGTCAATAACAACAAACAAACAACTGTCGAATCATTTGTCAACTTATAACTGCATGTTGTACCGACTGGGCTCACAACTTGATTGGTGCGGCAACAGCAAAAGATTGTCTACCACCACAAATAATCAGAGAGGATGTCATCAATACTTCAGTGAACTCTGAAGATATCTTCTTCTTAAGTACTGTAGTTGAAATGCCTGTCAGTTATAACAGTCATAGGTTTAATCTCACTCAGATGATCCCACTGGACAACCTTGAAACATGTTACATTCAGTCCTTTATGTTTGGACTGTGTTCTACACGCTATTAAGCACTATGTTCCTGTGGTACTGTGTACGATATACTGCAAAGTGTGATTCTAATGTCTGCTTGTGTATGAAAATCTAAACAGCAGGCAGGCCTAATTTTTTTTATCAGATCATGCACAGAAAGTGACAGTAAAATTATGCACATTAGAAAAGTCAATGAGGGATTGGCGAGAGGGAGGAAAAAGTACTTCCTTCTATCCATCTGCGCCCACATTTCTCTCGTGGTGAAGCCACTTCTAGATCTATGACACATGCTACAGAAATTACAGGAACAAAGAGACAGCTTGCAGTCTAATGAAAATCCTAGTCTACATACAATGTTATTTATTTATGCCAGAGTGATCCAGTCAGAGTCAAAAGTGACTCCCTTATCCATTGTACAATCTGAGACCATTTATTGACGAATAAATTAAGCAGTTGAGTAAATATGACTTTCATGTCGTGCTGTTTTCATTATTCTGTACACTGTGCTTCTAGCTTTTAATTTTGTGGATGAAATTCTAAAACATGACCATTTAAAATAAAGCTACTGAGCAGTACTTTCCTCCACTCCAGTACGGTTTATAACATGATACAAGCTGGTTCCAAAAGCTTTTGATCCAGTGGAGTGAGTGGCACTTATTATTTGTTTTATTTCTCAGATAACTAAGTACAGTACCTGAAGGGCTTCATCCAGTAGAAATATAGAATCATTAATCAACAGGTTGAGGAAGCGAAGAAATATAGGTATTTGAATATTCTTTGAGTTCTTTTGTATGTTTGCTGCCTAAAACAGAAAAAGGAAACATAGATTTAAGACCGATTCACACTGATACTGATCTGTAGTAAAAGAAAATGGCCATAAAGGTTCCATTATTGGTACATTGAAAAGTTGTATTGTGCAGTTCCAGAAGAAATCCATACTCCCCCCACAGAAGGTTTTTTGTTTTGTACTCCCTGTCCCTCCAGTAAATTCCAGTTTAGCTTCATACTTTGCTTCTAAAATTGACTTTAAAGTCCCCCCCCCCCCCCCACCTAGGAATTTACGATGACCTTCTAAGCGGTGGGTATGGATTTTTTCTAGAACTACCCACTACACTCAATGTCAGTGGTCAGTGTTATATTCATTTTGCAGGCTAGCATGAAGGCAGTGGTACACCATACAAGTTTTGAGGAAAAATGTCTCATGTAACTTTACCCTGAAATGGCAAAAAATCCTGCCTTTTTGATCAAGTGATTTTATACTAGGGATTCAGAATTATGCATCTAGGTTGAACTTGGATGAGCATTTGTAAATTTTCTCAGGGTATAGATGGTTTTACTAACATAAAGACAGGCAAAAGACAGATGAACAGGCCATGACACAGTAGCTGTGAAAAGTGGAACTGACTTCTAGTCCTCTGGAATGCGAAAACAGAAAAACTCTAGGCAATTTTAAATGCAGACCTACAATCATCGACAAATTTTCTTGGGAAGATTACTCAACAAGGCAACAGAAAGTGGGTCTCTATTATTGACATCGGCACATTTATTACTTTCGTATGTTTAGGCCTTTGTTTGTCGTCTCCCCTTCCCCCTGCCCCCCCCCCCCCCCTGTTTAATGTTGGATTCCCCACAATCCATATACATGTAAAGATCCACTTTTTAAGCTCAACATTGAAACAGGGGAGGGGAGGAAAGTCAAGTCGAGGTAAAACTTTGGAATCCTCCCAATATCATTTTCGACGATTGTAGGCTATGTCACTGAGTTTTTGTGTCCAACTAGCATAAAGACATGTTATGGCAAAGCAAATTCATCGAACACTGCCTAGTGCAAAATAATTACTTCACAGACTGAAATGTACCTCTTCTGCCAATTTAAACAAAGTGTCTTTGTAGTTGTCTTGCTTCCACATGAACTGCAGCACTGAATACATGTGATGGCGATAACCTGCCATGAAAAGCAGTCATTTTATCAGAACAGAAACCTTTAATCAGAAGTGTTCAAACATATTCTTCATCTCACAATCAACTTGGGCCAGTAGAAAATGAAAGGATATTTATAAGCTATTATTAATTTTTCTTCCCTGTAGCCCTAGCCCAGTAGAAGTGTAGTTGTACTAGCAAGAATATTGGGCTGACTAAAACTGAATGTTTGCCATATTGCAAGCCTTGCAAAATGTGTGGCTTTTTCACTGAAGGAATTTTACTTAGCATGAAGTGACTGGTCTTTTTAAGCATTACTACTCCCCCCCGGGGTGGGATGCTAGTCCCGCACTGGATACCCAGCATAAAGTGACCAGGAGTATTACTACTCCCCCCTGGATGGGATGCTAGTCCATCACAGGATATCCAGCATGAAGTGACTAGGAGTATTACTACTCCCCCCTGGATGGGATGCTAGTCCATCACAGGATACCCAGCATGAAGTGACTAGGAGTATTACTACTCCCCCCCTGGATGGGATGCTAGTCCATCACAGGATACCCAGCATGAAGTGACCAGGAGTATTACTACTCCCCCCTGGATGGGATGCTAGTCCATCACAGGATATCCAGCATGAAGTGACCAGGAGTTTTACTACTCCCCCCTGGATGGGATGCTAGTCCATCACAGGATACCCAGCATGAAGTGACCAGGAGTATTACTACTCCCCCCTGGATGGGATGCTAGTCCATCACAGGATACCCAGCATGAAGTGACTAGGAGTATTACTACTCCCCCCTGGATGGGATGCTAGTCCATCACAGGATATCCAGCATGAAGTGACTAGGAGTATTACTACTCCCCCCTGGATGAGATGCTAGTCCATCACAGGATACCCAGCATGAAGTGACTAGGAGTATTACTACTCCCCCCTGGATGGGATGCTAGTCCATCACAGGATATCCAGCATGAAGTGACTAGGAGTATTACTACTCCCCCCTGGATGGGATGCTAGTCCATCACAGGATATCCAGCATGAAGTGACTAGGAGTATTACTACTCCCCCCTGGATGGGATGCTAGTCCATCACAGGATACCCAGCATGAAGTGACCAGGAGTATTACTACTCCCCCCTGGATGGGATGCTAGTCAATAACAGGGATACTCAGCATGAAGTGACTAGGAGTATTACTACTCCCCCCTGGATGGGATGCTAGTCCATCACAGGATATCCAGCATGAAGTGACTAGGAGTATTACTACTCCCCCCTGGATGGGATGCTAGTCCATCACAGGATATCCAGCATGAAGTGACTAGGAGTATTACTACTCCCCCCTGGATGGGATGCTAGTCCATCACAGGATACCCAGCATGAAGTGACTAGGAGTATTACTACTCCCCCCTGGATGGGATGCTAGTCCATCACAGGATATCCAGCATGAAGTGACCAGGAGTATTACTACTCCCCCCTGGATGGGATGCTAGTCCATCACAGGATATCCAGCATGAAGTGACTAGGAGTATTACTACTCCTCCCTGGATGGGATGCCAGTCCATCACAGGATACCAAGCATGAAGTGACTAGGAGTATTACTACTCCCCCCTGGATGGGATGCTAGTCCATCACAGGATATCCAGCATGAAGTGACTAGGAGTATTACTACTCCCCCCTGGATGGGATGCTAGTCCATCACAGGATATTCAGCATGAAGTGACTAGGAGTATTACTACTCCCCCCTGGATGGGATGCTAGTCCATCACAGGATATCCAGCATAGAGTGACTAACAGTATTACTAGAGATGTACTCTCCCTGGATTGGATGTCAGTTAATAAATTATTATAGGGTTAACTCCAGTAGTTTTCATAGTATCCAGCAAGAACGTTCCATTGAGAAGAAACTGGAATACTCTTTTAAAATAATTCATAGACAACTTGTCCCTACAGCCTTTGACCTACCAAACTTCTGTTCAAACTGCATGGAATGTCCTGTGAACTCAATGTCTACAAACAGCTGTAAGAGAGCCTGAGGGAGGTAAGCTGGGGCAACCTTGTGCTGAAGGAATGCACTTTGCCTGTTGAACTGTAAAAGACAAGATGAATTTGTTAGTAAGAGAGTTACAAAAGTAAGCCTTGAACTTATTATTGGACCTTGGACAAAAAAGGTAAGGTTAGACTCACTTAATATAACACTGCCTTTAACCCTTTAAACCCTAAGAGTGCCAATTGGCACATAATGCCAAAACCTTTTTCAACATTTGACAGATTTCTATGAATTTTTGACACCTAGATGGTCTTGTGAAGATCTACTCATTAAAAGGATAAAAACTTAACCCCCTTAGATGTTTTATATTGTTGACCACCCCCACAACTTTTCAAATTTTTTTCCTGGAAGTTGTGGTCCTTAAAGCATCTTTCACATTAATGAACATGTTGAGAACTGCAAAATAAACTGTAGTTTAGGGGTATACCTAATATACACAAGGATTGGGACGTTTTTGAACTTTTAATTTTTTTTCATTTTAAGGCCATTTTCTCAAAGCCATAATTTTTCTCACTCATAATTACATCAGTTATGAAATACAATCACGAGTAGCTTTAAAATGGTATATCATTCATGGACGTTGAGTTTGTAGTCCTGGATCTGGAGAAAATGTTGTTTTGCCTTAGGAGTTAGCTGGAGCTACAACCATTTCCACCTGCCTAGATGAGTTACTTGTTCACCAAAGCGTACCCCTCCCCTTCCGAACAGTGGGATAAAGGTTCATTGAAAACATACTTTTTCCTCAACATTTGCAGGACTTATAGAAAACAGAATTGAGTAGATTCAAACAATAAACATTAATACATATATTGAGACAAAGTACATACCATATTGACTTGTGAGCCTGAAAGTAACCCAGAGGAGTTTTGAGATCTCTGTATTGGAACCAATGCTTCTAATGTCTCAGCTAGTTTTGCCCTGAGATGTGGGTTTCGCACTCGTTCTGGGCTCCTGTAGAGAAGATGAGAGATAGGATAATAATTGGCTAATGAAACATAAAAATAGGATAAAATGTCAAGAATCACCAATACCATATTCATTTGATTATCTGCCCTGGGTGCTTATTTAATTTTGGGCCCATAAGAGTGGGCGCTTATTTGAGGTGGGCGCTAATTCGATAATGGGCACTTATTATTTTCCCAACATTTTCCGTAAGTGAGGACATTTTTAGAGAATAACAAAACAAGGGATAACAAGTTTATGTTGCTTCAACAAGACAAAACAAAGTGCAAAAGCTAACACAATCAAGCCATAAACAATATACAAGTTCATTGACTACCGTATCTAAAACCAATTTTGGAACACAACTGACTCTCCTCTTACTTCATGCTGGGCTAGTACAGAAGTTTTCTTTTTGTTGGGAGGGGGTGGGGTGGGCGCTTATTTGAGGGTGGGTGCTTATTTACTTTTTGGGCTTTCGGGGTGGGCGCTTATTTGAAGTGGGTGCTTATTCGAAGGTGGGCGGTTAATTGAATAAATACGGTAGTTCAAATAAATATTTATAAGAGGTGGCCACATGATGGTCAGCGAGAGCTCATTACGGCTAAATTACCTGTACTGATTAATCAGATCTATTTGGCCCAATTTGACAAAGAAAATGAAAGAGTGGACACAAATTACCCCATTTATAAAAATCTGTGAGAGTGCTACAAAGCTTCTGAATTAGCAAATTTTCACCCACACTACACCAACAGAAAAAAAAAATTGGCCAACAAAAAAATTAAATTGTAACATGATTGTACAACTTACATACCCCATATAGATGACAAAAAATGTTACAAGCTGATGTAGAGATCGTCCAGCACTCTCCAATGTTTCTTCACTAAAATGCCTACAAAAAGATACAACCTAGCCAATGAGGTCTTTGTGTTCTACACTACGCAATATCAAGAGTAACATACTTTGAGAGACATCAATACAACAAGTAAAAAGAGCATTCAAATAGGACAAGCCCAGGGGTGGGGTGGGTGAGTATTCCTTACCAATAAGGTGTATAGTTACAAACGTATGTGTCACCCCTAAGGGCATGATTTTGAGTAGTTTTGGTCTGAAATTGGGTGTGGTTTTAAAGGGAAATTGCAATGATGGACATTTTAAGGTGCCAGTGGGTATGGAAAATACCACATTTTGGTACGAAATAGGTTAAGAATGAATTGGAGAATTAAACAGGAAATCTTGTACCAAATTGATGTTGAATATTACCCCCCAGGAGAAAAAGGCTGCAGCTACTTTTACCTCAAAAAAATTATGAAGTCTGCCATGGTCTCCACGATGAACTCAGGTATAAACAACAGCCCAGTTGGAGTCTATAAACAAGGACAAAACAACACCATCATCATTTGGTGACACATACAAAAAACAACAACATCAACATAATAATAACAACAAACAACAACAACAACAACAACAAAAAAACACCACAAGCCTTCTCTAACCACAACAGTCCTGACTAGGTCCAAGGAATCCAGGGTTGACTAGATGCAACCAAAATACAGGGTTCTCATTAAGTGCCAGTAGATGGCTAAAAAGTGAGCTGCTGTGGATTTTTAGCTGCCCACTTTTGAGTGAAAAACCTTAATGTATTTTGTAAACCTTTAGTTATGAATAAATACTCTTCACTAAGCTGTCTACATCTAGATCCTAGCATTCTACTCTGGCACTAAATGTGAACCCTGAAAACAAGTTGGGTTTGCAACAAGACCTTTGTAAGCAAAAGATTGAAGACACAGTTGAGGCTTGTTTTACCCGATTTACTGCTTATTATTTTCTGCTATTAACATTTCAGCAGTAATTAAATATTCACCAAAAAGGTAACACACCTCATTTGGAAGAGGAATTTCCACTTCTTTAAAACAAGTCATTTCATCAAAGTTATCACCAGCCAGTGCTACTTGGTTTAGCCATGATGCAGTTGCTATGTAAAACCTCAGAGCAAGTTCAATTAATGACGGATTTAGAAGGTGGGTCTGTTGAAAAATAAAAGATGTCATGAATGATAAATAAAGGGCTAAGTGGGAAATGGATCAAATGCACTATTAATAGTTACATATTAAAATTAATAGGTGCCACAAATTGGAAACAAATTAAAAGGTTGCCTCATTTTCACAGAGGGGATTGCTAGCGTTTAAAAGTTGACCTGTATTGTAAGTTGCAACAACAACAACAACAACAACACTTTGTTTACCTTTTTTTATACAAGTATTTACATTACAGCGAAAACAGCTTAGAAAGATAGCAAGGGTACTGGTTTAATTTCTACCAATTTTGATTTGAAGTAGCAAATGCTGTTGGTATTATTGGTAGAAATTTTGTCATTTTCAAATAAGAAAATGCCAATGAAACAAAACTTAATGTTTAACAAAGAAATTTTGAGATACAACACACTTGACTAAATTAGGGATGTATGAGCTTTAAAAGCAATAGAGCATAACTTCAAAGATTATGTACCTTCATGGACAGTTGTTTAATGATGCTATTCTCAAACTGAACTTTCAGTCTCTCAATCAACACCCCCTCAGAGCCTTGAGATGAAGCATCTTGGTAGACCTGTTGCATCTGAGAAAGAAACATTTATTATAAACTTTCTTAGTGGAGTTAACACTTCAAAGATTCAGCTACCCTCTAAATTAAAACATCAGAACCATCTTGTACAGCATAACAAACAGCTCAAAATAAAAGTACTGCCCAGCAGCTTTCGCTTGAATAGCCATACTTACAGATTTCACCAACAGACTCAAAACTTAGAACCACATTTCTGTAAAACATTATAAACAGCGCAACAGGCAAATAACTTTCAATTGAAAGATTTTACCACCTAAATCATCAACTTAATTTATGCAAAGTCATCACCTCCTTTCTCTGGAGTTGGTAACAAATTAATGAGAAATCCATTGTACTTAATAGCATAAGGTACATGTACAAAGCTTTAGCCATTCAGTCCAAAACGTGTTGAAGAACACATTCATCAGGATACCACCTGCATGATCTTTGAAGATGTCTGGTACAGAGTACTTGTACTTACTTGTGCTAACTCATTCATGAGCTTTCTGTACTTTTCACAGACCTTCCACAAACCTAGGATTGAACATATAAAAGTGAAGTAAATAATTGTGAAGATTGATTAAGATGTTTGATCAATACACACAAAAATGCAAAACACCTGACAAAAAAGTTTCTGAACCATTCATACTTTGAAAACCCAGTTGAAAGGAGGTGAAGATGAAATTCTAGAGAATGATCATGAGGAGCTATGTACTTGGAAAATGCTTTTATTGCTAATACCTATCTCCACATGGTAATGGTAATGTACATTTATATACCACGCATTTCTCATATTCTCATGGTGGTCTACAATTCTTCTGTGGGGCGAGATTGGATGTCAGGATGTAAAGGCGCCACTGGCAGCTGTTATCAGTCCATATTTTGATCTCACCCACCCACCCAACCCACATATGAATGTGAAAGACATGAGACAAGAATTTGATCTGTCAGGGTTTTCTCTTATAATTTGGCCTATAATTTACTACATGTTAAGTTTGTGCAGCCCCAATGGATATGGGTTTTCAGAAGTTTGGTTTGAAAACAGCTACCACTTTTAGCTTAAGGCTTTATAGGTATCTATTTAAGGGTCAGGTCTGAAAATAGCTTGAGAAAATTACATATTTTGGTCTGAATGTGGGTATAAAGGGTTCCAAGAAGTAGTCTCCACATCTCCACCAAAAGATTTTTTGGAGTTCCCCCACCCCAACACCTTCCTTGGCTCCCCTTTTTTTCTCTACAATCCTCCACCATACATTGTTAGTGAATAGAGTCCCTAATCTCATGCCAAAGAGCCTGAGGACTGTGGGTACTAGATGGATGGATTCCCTTGAAATCCCTGGGAAAATTTGAGGGAAAATTGGATACGCATAAGTTCCTTATTGTTTCAAATGCCCATAAGCCACTCACCAAGATGGAGGCAATGGTGAGTCATGAAAAAACACTCTGTCACAAATCCAAATGCTGGAGTGATCTTTAATGTTATATGCTCCTCATCTGGTGGCAGAACCAGTCTTGTTTCACCGTCAAGCCCAACGACATGCAGACCAGTGCTTTCCTGAGCAATGGCATTGCTACTCACAGTCACGGCACAGTATTTTGGATTGATCTTAAGAAGCTTTGGCGAGGAAGGGTCCATAAATGGTTGGCATAACTTTAGAAGTAAAGTGCTGAGATTGAGGAAAAATCCATCATGTGCCTGAGTGGTGGCAAAATATTCTGCCATCATCTGCAGAAAACAACAAAGAAAAACAAAGTTGCAGAGCTCCTGGCAAGATCACCCTATTGTGAGTAATGATCTTTTTGCAGAAATCCTACTTAAAATATGGCTATAACAACTTATTTCTTCTAATTTTACACAAAACAAAAAAAGACACCTTCTTTCTTGTGATATTTCCATGAAGACATGCTCCAACCCAGTGGAGAACTTGGTGCTTTGTCAAGCTTGATCTTTTGATGATCTCAATAATCAACTGCAACAAGACAGAACAATGTACATCATCACATTACACGCTCAGAATGTATTTACTCATTGAAGAAAATGTCCCAAAATCCCAACCATAAAAATGTAAAGTGTTGATTGAAGAAACCATTTTTCTGATGATTATGACATATCTAGAATACTGGCCAGTACAGGATGGCACTAGCAATTTGAAAACATCAAATTGTTGCGACTGAAAAAGGTGGCTGCTTCGATTGACAAGACATTTAGACATGGTAATGACTGAGCTGTTGAACTTTAGGCCACAAAATAGTGGTTATTATAACAAAGTAGTTGTAAGGTGGGGTTCCATTATGACACTATATTTAGATGCATTTCAGAGTAACAAACCTTGTGAAGCTTGTCTGATAAAGTATCCAGATGAGTGCGTAAGTTGGCCATTGTTGCTTGCATAATAGCATGACTTTGCTCAGTTGGATGCTGGAAGAATTCCTGAAAACAGTCAAAAATGAAAGAAATATGATGCTTAATGTGATTACAAAACACAACCTTAGTTTTTTAATGTACTGTACAGTATGTTTCTGTGCTACGAGGAAAAACTAAGCAGATCCATCCACAGGCTGTAATGCCAATAATTTTTGGTGACCTTGTACCCACTTGGCTGGACATAGCATATAAACTAAGGCTTTTTGGGGTTTTTCTGACACATACAGTAAGGTTTGCATGCTTTAAATGGCAGTAAGACATAGTTCTACAAACTCCTCCATACAGTCACATGAAGGCAAAGGTGACTGTTATAGTTTGATCTCCTTATAGTGTAAATGACCACTCCCATAAGAGACCATCACCCTTTAGTGAGCATTTTAACTAAAGGCTTTTGGCAAGGCTAAGGCAATAAAATGAATCAGTTCAACTCTTAGGATTTCTAATAAACAACCCAACACCTGAAACCAACCACTTTCCTGATCGCAAAGATACTAATTTACAGAAAATCTGGCCATGTACACTGTACGCAAACAACAAACAGAAATGAGTAAAGAATTTAGGGCATTTTCTATGAACGTAATTTACTATAGATTGTGTCCTAGCAGGAAAGTTTGAATTGTCTTCTTCAAAATTAATTATAACATAATAGTTACCTCTGACATGTACTTTATTCAAAAAGTTATGGAAACCATTCACTTAATGACTACTAACCGAAGGCTTACTGGGATCCTTAGACATACTGGTAAGACCCAAAAAATACCCAAGCAGAGTTTGTCTCTCAAAGGTGTGTCCAGGTATTACTCCTAATGGTGACTTTGAGGGAAACCAGAATCTTGACGAAACAAGTATCTATAAAATGAAGACAACATTCTTGTCAGATCAGTCTGCATCACTCACTGGATTGTGTAACATGAAACCCAATTAAATGGGGATTGTACCAATTAAATGTACAGTCAAAAACAAAATTTTGGATTACATGTGGAAGTCTTTGTAAACCCTTCCAGTTAAAACATCAGTGATATACTGAACTACATTTTCCTTTAGTGTTACATAGAAGCAAGAGAAAAACAAATCCATGAGAGTTCACCTGACTATAGCCTGCGTGACAGGCATAATCAGGGAGGGGGGGTGGGGGTGAGGGGAACAAGAAAAATTGAGGGGGGCTGTCCCTTTACTTTTCACTCCCCTTCCTCCTCTCCCGTCCCTATTATCTGATTGGTGTGCAAAAAGCAAAGGTTTTCAATATTCAACTATCCATTAACAAAAAGTTGTAATCAGGACAGATGTAACTGGTCACGCAACGGTTCCCCGCAGTAGGGAGCCAGTTGGGAGAAGCGTTGCTTGACGACCCTATTAAAAATGACTGCATAGGAGACTACTAGGAAAGCTTTCCATTGTTATAGATACATTATGTAGTCACCTCAGCTAATTCTGTATGCTTTGCAAAGAACTGAAGCATGTTGATGTAACTGTTAACATCAGATTGAAGAAGAGATGAAATGTCTTTGGCTCTGTCTGCTAACATGTCAAGCACTGGAGAGAACATGTTGTTCTGGAAAATAAAATAATTGAAAACATATTTTAGTAAGGTTTGTGTTGTTAAGAGAGATGATGTAATGAATTGGAGACGATGGCAATTACAAGACTTCTGTGTCTGTTGTTAGAGAGGTTAGAGATCAAACTATACCCCAAGATAAAACACATTTGACACATTTTAGACATGTTATAGACACATTTCAGATGCGCTTTAGGATAGTTTTTGACATGTTTAAGAGGCGTTTTGGATGACATCCACTTATTACATCAAACATTTTATAAAATCAGAATATCTGAAATTCTAACCACTGTTAGAAGGAGCTCTTCTGACAAACAAGGTAACACTTGCACTATTTTTTAAACTGCCTTTTTTCTGGTTAGCTTTGTCTTGATCTACTATAGGCAGTTGCAAAATGGTTGAGCCACTCTTTTCAAAACTCGCATTTCCTCAAATGTAATGTAATGGCCTTAGCTCCAACGAGTCTCCTGAAGCTCAGTGGTAGAACATCCGAACTAGTAATCGGAAGGTCTTAGGTTCGACTCCTGATAGGTACACTCTGATTTTTTTCAGAGTATGCCTGTGTCATTTACTGTGTCATTAATACATCATTCTCCAATGTAATCTTGCTAAAAGAGATAGAAAATTCACTTTTTTCTGAACCCTCCCCCTTGTAGATTCAAACGTAATCTGAAAAGCACATGCAAACCCGATTAGGGAGTATGGAGGTGGGGGTGGGGGTGTGCAGAAAAGGTCTGAATTTGAAAGTTTATAAAATAGTGCACTTAATCAAGTGTGTGTCAACTCTTTTTGCAATGGCTTGTGGTGACTACGGAAAGCTCAGCAAATGATAAGTTATTTTAATCTTCAACTTTATACCAGTGACTCACTATAAAACACCAATGTAAGAGCATTCAATAACCATTGAAAAACTGGTTAGATCAGAGGGTGATGTGCCAGGGCATTTTGACCACTATTTGTCTATCTTAAAGAGATGTATGATATCTGAAGGAATTAATTTAAAATAAATTAAATTAATTTCCAAATTTAATACTAACTAGATCATCCTTAAGTTGATATTCCTGAACAAGGCCATCCATGAATTCTGGCAACACTTGGTCTCCTGTCAGATAAAAAGTCATGTTCATTGGTAGTCATTTATTTGTTTTTTCTTAAACAACGCAAAATAATACTGGAAGTGACAACAGTCGAACCTGTATTTAACGGCCACCCTCGGGACTTGAGGAACTGGCCGCTAAATACAGGTGGATCACTAAATATACTCACTGGGCATTATCTAATATCAATTGTAAGGGCGTATCATACAAAAACACTTCATGCAAGGAAACAATAGGACAATCAACACTCTATCAAGTGACCAATACTTTAAACACAGTTCAGTGCCAACCAACGTTCAATGTCACACGGCTGAAGAAGAAGCTGCCTAATTAAAGAGGAATCTCTTGCTAAAGAGTAAAGCATATTCAAGACAAACTTTTTTTAGCGTTCGTGATGCGGTACTGTACTTGAGCACATTGCGGACATCTGAAAGCGTTAACGATATTAAATGGCCGAGTATCTGTACATGTTATTTCTTTATACTGATGCTGGATCGCATTTTAAACACAATAATATACCCCATAAAATAACATATGGCTTAGTTTCCATTCAAGGGTGGCCGCTTAATACAGGTAAAAATAACAAAGAAAGACAAACATAGGACTGCTACAGGGTGGCCGCGGCCACTTAATAGAGGTGGCCGCCTAATACAGGTAACAAATGCAGCGTTTGTATGAGCGAAAAATTAGGACTTTGAATACTGGCCGCTTAATACAGGGCCGTTATATACAGGTTCGACTGTATAACCAAACTAATGTGTCTAATATACACCCCAATTGAATAAAAATCACTTAAAAAAACAAAAAAAACTTATTTCAGATTTTTACCACAGTACTGTGTGATATAACATTGTCATTTGACACATTTTCAAAAGATGTATTTATTCAAGTCTTCCAATTCAAGTTGGCAGTGATAACTAGCACAAGAATTTTGCAAAATGGAGTTGCCAAAATCCATCTCTACACTTGTCACTCAGTTACGTGAAACAGAAGTTGTCAGAAACAAATCCAAAACTTTGTCAAGTTACAGTGATATAGCACACAGTTACAATCATTTTTCAAACCTTGTATGGTCAACAGCAGTTGAAAGAGTTGCTTGTGAGTATCTGCCTTGGAAAACATCTCAGGACTTAATAAACAAGTTCTAAAAATTATAAGAAAATAGTACCAAAAATGTTTCAATTTATGTATACATGTTCACAAATTCCTTTTATTGCCATAACAATGTCAGAAATATACACTAACACTGACAATTTTCATTATGCCTTCTTTATTTTGGCATTAACAGAAACCACACAATCATTCTGTTAAATGTATATGAAAAAGATTAAAGGGAACATCCTAGGATGCTTTCCATTTAACCCTTTAAGCTGTAACAGCGATCATTACCAAATTTCTCCTTATAATACCAATGCTTATTCAACTCCTGAGGTCATGAGAATTAAGGATATGATCACCCAAGGTGAATTTTCTTGATATTTTTATAATTCCCCAGTAGTTTTATCAGAAAGAAAAGTACAGGGATGAGATAGGAGAATTGGTTCTTTGATACTAGGGGTTAATGGGTTATTGGGTTAAGAAAGGAATATCCCAACAACTACCAATCCCTTCAATTTCCTCTCAGACAAGTAAGATTCTAAAATGGATACCTGGGATATTAGGGGTTAAAGGGTAAAACCAAAGTTTATGGTCGCAAATTTCGGAAACATCCTGTGTCAAATGAAAAGGCTTTTTTCCATTTGTTCCAAATAGACAACAAAATGGAAAATATGGAAGTTTTATGCAAATGGAAGGGTAATTTCTGTTCCCACCATTTGGAATGGAAAAAGTGGAGTACCTCAAAAGATCGACCGTTTGTTCTGGAAAATTTTTGTTTGATCTGCCTGTATCATTACGTTTCAACTGGTTAGACCAAAATTTTGGAAAAATGGACAGCGCCCCAGATGTCCATAGCCTATTGGAGACCAGATTTACATTGTTCTGTTGTGTAGTCAACTTCTGCCTGCAGACACACCTCATTAAATTATGGATAGCCCCTCACTGTGGACAAAAGTTCAAAGATGTCAAAGAGTTGTTCAAAGAGCAGATAACTATATAATTAATTTTTTTCACTATAATCACGTTTCAGTGGATAAAATGTATTGGTTGGAGTACATTTTATCCACTGGATAGCTTATTTGCTGGTTAGAGTTATTTGCTCTTAAAAAACAAGCAGACCCTGGCAAGGGAATTGTGAATGTGTTTATAAAATTAAGCACAACATATCACAATAAAACAGATTTTCTCACCCTGCATATGACAGTGCCAGTTTTTTTGCTCTGCTTGCCATTTCCAGAAGATTGAAATCTTTTTCCTTTGAGCAAAAATACAATGAATAATTACCTTTAACACAGTGTATGGTGGACGGACAGGTATACAGTTTGGAAGTTAGGTTACCAGCCAATTGACTGATTCAGGTGCATCACTGGTACTGCCATTTAGGCCCAGTATGTGTAACATAAAGCAGGTTAAAGCATTTCTACACCCTCCCCCCCCCCTTCCCATCCCCACCACCAGTTTTGCTGGTTCACCACAGATCATAAGATATCCAGCATAAAGTGACTAGGAGTCTACTTTGATTCTTCCCCTATTCTTCTTTTCTGTACTGCCACCAAAATTTTGAAAAGTACCCGTTCCCCCAAGGGCTGGAAGACAGGTAATGAAAGTAAACAAACCTTCCATTTCTTGCACTCTTCGAAAGCTCGCCTATAACAGGAAGCCAAATATTTTACGATTGCTACTTCTCCTGCTTCAATCTCGGCTGTGAGTGATGTCATGCGAGACCCACCAGTGATCATCACATGAGACCGTGGGTGTGGCATTGTCAGTCTCTCCATGATTGCCTAATGGACAGAAATTTAAACATTGAGGCCTAGATACCACCTTACAAATTCTTGTTATCATACATCATATAATAGGCCTTATAACGGTTATCGACACCATTTTGAAGAGTAGGCAAACACATCTTGAAATAACAGTGTTTGTATGGAAATTCTCTGTCAAATAATTTTCATAAAACATAGCTTCTGAAAAATTCATGAATTGGAAACTTTTGGCACTAGGAAAAGGGTTTTAAGAAAAAAAATTGGAGAGATGTAGCTGTGCCAGAAAGCGTCCAGTCACGTTTTGAACTTTCCATACATTTGTCTGTAATAGCAAACCAGCCGTGAACTGCTACTAAAAATAGTTCCAGGAAAAAAATACTGGGAAATGTATGGAAAGTTCATAACACGACTGGACACTTTCTGGCACAGCTACATCCCTCCAATTTTTTTTATTAAAATCCTTTTCCTAGTGCCAAAAGTTTCCAATTCATGAATTTTTGAGAAGTGATGTTTTATGAAAATTACTTGACGTGTTTGCCTTCTCGTCAAAATGGCATCGAAAACCATGATATGGCCTGTTCTTATAGTATTACAATGGTCATAAGAGAGTCTTCTATCGATGATCAAGCAATTTCACCAGTAACTTTCTTTCCAAGTTACATGTACGTACACTGAATCTAAGGGCTTCCAATAATATGTAAATTAGGTGAACGCCCTAGTTTAGTGTCCATCAGAGGGTAATATACATGTAAGGGGTTACAAGCCTCTACACAATACAATAAAATGCAATGCAGATCACAATAAAATACAATGTGCGGCAATGCCACGCAATGTGCAGTTCCAGAAAATATCCATACTCCTGCCACGGAAGATTTTATTGTATTGTGCCCCCCACCTCCCCCCCCAGGAAATTCCAGTTTAGCTTCATACTAAATGCTTCTAAAATTTTGGATTTCAAGATGCCCCTCCCCCTAGGAATATCCAATGACCTTCCATAGGGTGGGTATGAATTTTTTCTGGAACTGCACAAATATGCAATGTAACACAATACGGTGCTGTGCTGTGCAGTACAGTACAGTACAGTGTGATAAAACACAAAATTGATTGACAATCTTGGGGGGGGGGGGGGGGGGAAGGGTTTCAGAGACAACAAGGACTTACTTGATCAATGTTGATCCACTGAAGGATTGGTGCTTCACTATCACTAGCAGTACTCTGCAGATACACACACCTCTTTGGTAAACCACCAGGCTGTCTCTTTCCAACTCTATTACTGCCTGAATGTTAATGACAATCACACCATAAAATTACAACCCTCTTATTTAATTGTTTTCTTTACTGGCCAGGGCCTGTTGCTTAAAGCATCATGATAATTTAAATGGAGGTTACTGGTATTGCATGTATTTGGTACAATTGTACAACTTTACCCATAAACAAAGATATTACCATTATCCACTGTTATAAGGAACACTCGCTGAAGCAAATCATTCAACATCCAAGCTCTGTCCATTTCATTCAATTCCTCCATTTCAACACATTCTGATTCATTTGACAAACTGTCATCATGAATTTCTTTCATTGACACTGTAATAGGCTGTGTTTGCATAACTGTGTCTGCACTTTCAACAGATTGTAAAGAGGTAACAGAACCATCATGTTGCTGTCTGTACTCTTCAGCTTTTTCAGCAGATGGGAAGAGAGCAGCAAAAGGATTCTCTGCTAGTTGTGACGAGTTCCTGTCCTCCATGATGGCTAAAATGACACAATAAATGACAATGAAATACAAAGTCACACAACAAATTGAAAGGCTGAGTGCATAACCGTCTCAAGTCAAATTTTAAGGCGATTTGTCATGTTGCTCAAAAGTGTCTGAACATTGCTGTTTTTTTTTTTTTTTTTTGCTGGTTTACGCTTAGTTTTTAAGAAAACAAGGCCAAACAGAAAAAAGAAAAAAGTGGAAAAACATGCTTTGAGGCAAAAAAAAAAAAAAAAAAAAAAAAAAATACAGCAGAATATTCTTTGATTGAAATTGAAGGCCATGTGCAAAAATTCAGGTACTAAGGTCTTTTGAGCGAAAAGAAAAATTGACCTAAAACTCGATATTAGATGGTTATGCTCCCAGCCCATATATTGTAATTTCTTATAAAGAACATGGGCATAGGGACCACAGTAACAACAATGACACTACAGTGACACACTGTCAGTATAGCAACCTTAAGTCCTGGAAGTCTCTCAGTCTAAACTATATAGCTAATTAGCCTAACAATAAACACCTCTAGAGAAGTGCTAGGGGTAATCTAATAAGCCCATTGAATTATAAGGACCAATTTGATTGGATATTGATTCAGTGACAAACATACAGACCAATAGACTTTGTTCTACTATCATGCTTTTGTACATGTAGGTACCTGAGCAGTCCTCCAGGGCCCGGTTGTTCGAAAGCCGATTAACGCTTATCCATGATCAAAAGTTAACCAAGGTTTTCATCTCGCTCATTAAGAATGTTTTTAAATGCTAATTTTAAGCTAATGGTAGAGGAAAGTTTAAGGCAAAACTGAGGGACAAAACTCTTATAGAAGAATTTGTATGGGTATATAAATAAACTCCAATCAAAGTTCACGTTAACCCAGGATTAGCTCAATCGGGCTTTGAACAACTGGGTCCAGAATGTTGTGTTACTTAAAGCTTCTGAGTTTGAGTGTCCTGTGTATAATAACGAAAGAAAATGGGGCTGGAGACTACAGGTAACTAAGTCCTTTTCTTTTTACACTAACCATTCCCATTATGTATAGTTTCAACAATGATCAAATTATTTTGTTTTACAGGAGGGGGTATGGGAGGCAGTATTTTTCATACCATGTGCTGTACTAAGTTGTCATGCCCTTGAGGCAAATTCTCAAACAAAGTGCTTGCTAGTACACAAGGTCTGAAGGAAAACAATCACTAACCAATGCTGTGTTGACACCTAAGCTGTAACTGAAACTATTTCATCCAGCCACTGCTGTTTTCTTTATTTTATAAAAATCAATTTTTTATTATAACTTCAAGTTTGCCACAACCATAGTAAAAAAAGGCAATGGTTATGAGCCTGACAAACTTCTTTGCTATAGATATGCTTTTGTTAGCATTTTTGGCCTTGACCGTGCACAAACCACAATAGATAAATGTGTTGGAGCAACTGACCAATAAGAGACAGTCCTGTCAAAATATTCAGCTACAGTGTAAACATTAAAACAAAAGATTGTGCAAAGTCATGACCCATCCAATATCAATTGCAAAATCTTTGGTTAAGATTACAAGATTTCAGAGCCAGTCCCTCAATTAACTATGCTGTAACATGAATATCAAGCTTACTTATTTTTTTTTTGTTTCATAGGTGTTACATGATGTATTTATGTTGACTTAAATTGCATCCGTTTCAGTAAATATCAATTCACACATTTTCTATTTCAATGGTTTCCTGAGTTGTAAGTAGAAACACTTTTAGCATAGTACATTAGAGTGATTTTACCTAACCCCTGAAATAGGTAGTAGGATACTATGCGCCATTATGCACTAACTCCATTGTCTTCTTTTGTTTACTTGTAGCTATTTGGTACTAGCTGTTATTCTCTGTTTCATGGGTCAAGTAAAATCACTCTAACATGTTATAATTTATATGCATCTTCGTGAAGGAGATGTTGGAGTCATGCCAGCTCAGCTGTACTTAAAAATTTCTTACTCATGATCAGTAGCAAGTCATTGATGTGGCTATAATTTCTTGGAATAAAAAAAATATACAGCATAAACTACAGAATACTAGCCCCTTCAAAACTCCAAGCTTAAAGTAATTCGGGGAAAAAGCTGCCACACAAGACATGCTGTGAGGCACTGAAGTGTGAACTTGATATTTTCAAGTAGTTTCAAGGTAAGGAAGCTAGCTAACATAGATAGTTCTTGGCTGCACATGCCAATTTAAGACATTTACTGCAATTACCTTAAACAAATTCATTCACTTGTCATCATAAGCTCCTCAAGAAACCATTTGGACTACATATAGCCTTTAAGGCAAGACAAATCTCAAACAATCCTCAAAGCACATTGATGCATCGTCATTCTGTTGCTGAGACCGCGCCAGTCGGAGGACTGGCACTACTATTTTAACCGCTGAGCAACATAGCGCAGATTCGGATATTTCAAGATGGAGTTACGAGTGATGCAGAAATAAATGTCAAGAGGGAAATGTGGAGAGTTTTCCGATGCAAATGTTCTGGAAGAACAGTTTCCTTCTTATAGTAAGAAATGATAACTCTCGCAAAAAAGATCAAGGAAGAAAGGGAAAAGAAAGAAAAGGGTCCAGGTTCAAGTGAAAGTCCCAAAAACACAAGGATATCTATTCGAGACAAATTGCTCACAAAAGGTTTGAAAGCTAAATAGGGTTTAACGTAAATTGTACGAGTTATTTATTACGACTTTATTACTTAAGTATATTGGCCAGAATTAAAAGGAACACAAGGCAAGGCCTTTTTACAACCCTGGTATAAATATTTTAGTTTGTTTAGACTATATTTTTTCAAAGTTTGTGCTCACACCCTGTTTTTTATTTTTCCGTTTTAAGAAGTGACAGAATTGGAGGGAAATGTGCCGGGTAAGTAGGAACCAAATATTGCAAGCTTTTAAGTTAATATTACCTGTTACTTTTATATATATTGACTATTTACTTTCAATATTTTCTGAGTGTGTATTTAGCTTGTGCATTTGTCCACTAAATGCTTATGTTCTGTATAAAGTTTGAATATCCATGACGTAAGAATTCCTCCTTGAAAATACCCCTACCCCTCTTATTGGAATACTTTGCTGTGCTCTGTTGCTGGAGTTTTGAGAAATCTAGGGGGAAGTATGCTTTGAACCTCACTTGTGAAAGCAAGGCTAAGTGCAAAGCTTTTGATATGAAAATTAGTTTTCATTCATATGCAAGCAAAACTAATTTTCATATGAAAAGCGCTGCACTTAGCCTTGCTTTCATTAGGTTTGAAACAACTCAGAAAATTATGGCCTATTTGCTATTTTCCCATACCTGCCACATGGGATGCGTGTAGGACAAGTATCAGCTCAGAGAAGATGCAATTCTCAATTTGGCACGAGCAAAGAAAAGTCTGAGCCTCCAATGGGAATTGAACCGCTCACCTTCCACACACTGGCCAGTTGCTCTTTAACCACTGAGCTACTGGGAACTTGTAGGAGGTTTGGCACCTTGGAACGGCCTGATCCCTTTATAAACCGGATAAACCGGTCAGTGTAAAATGTAGACTGCAGATTGGAGACTGGGTATAAAATGCAGACTAGGTATAAAATGCAGACTGCAGACTGCAGACTGGGTACAAAATGCAGACTGATATCAAAACCGTCTCTTCGTCAAATACAGGATACATTTCCAATTTTCAACTTACCCTAGTGTCACGCAATCACATTTCCGAGATCATCTCCCACGAAATTGACCCTATTTTTGACCCATTTCTCAACAGTTTGTTTTCCTTACCTCGATTTGGTAGCTTTCATTTCCTGAGGCCCTTTCTTCACAAAGATGACTCGAGCTTAATCACTTTGTATTAGTTCGTAAACAATTACGCCCATGACGGTTTTCATAATTATTATAATGAGGGAAACAGACTTGATTTCCGAGGGGGCAAGAAATTTGACATCGACAGATTTTAACTAGTTTCTTTGAATATTAACGAAGTTTGTCAAAGACAAATATTTATTGTATACCCTCAGTATTCTAGCAATACATGAACACATATTTTATTCAAAAAAACATTATTTTACTGCCACCCTGACTGCCACTTACCGTAGTCGCCGATGTCATGTTGACGTAAAGCGACGAAAAGGTCAACCACGTGCGAGGTAAAGGTCATGTGTCCGCGTTATTGCTCACGTCATGCTTTGGGGTTGTTTATTTCAAGGTTGACACTTTTCGAAAAGAATATAATAATGTCAATTTCATGGGAAATGATCTCGAAAGACGATTGTATGACACTAGCGTAAGTTAAGTTGAAAAATTCAAAATGTATCCTGTATTTGACGAAGAGGCGGTGTTGGTCTCAGTCTGCATTTTATACCCAGTCTGCAGTCTGCATTTTATGCTGACTGTTTTTTAAACAGTCTTTTTTCAACTCAAGTCAAACAGGGGAGGGGAGAGAGGGGGAGTTTTGTCATTAACAGAGTCAGACTCACAGCTTAGGTGGCATCCCCCCCCCCTCTCCCATACAAACTAGGGTTCTGCACCTACTCCCCCCATCCCTAGAATAAATTTGCATAATAAGTATTTACATAAAGAGTATCAGGTGTTCATAGAAGAGTGTTTGCCATAGCTAAAACACAGAGATGTTTGCAGATTTCATGCAGTTCTCAAATATATTGTTTATGAATTTTGTGTTTTAGTCAGTATAATTCTATAGTAAACAGTTTAATTTATGACTTTTCTCAAGTCCATTTAAGAAGAATTTTACAGAGATCAGTTAACCTTATGAGAACTATCTTTTTACATTAATTTTAATACACAGAATCTTGTAAAGTGGAGTTCAAGGACCCAAATATTCTTCATGAATTCACTCTTACAGTAACACCAGGTAGGAAACTCAGATCATTTGCATCACCCCACACTTAAATATAGAGTGTTATTATCACTCAGTACCTTTTTTTCTGTTAACTCTTTTTGGATTTTAAGGAGAGGGATATTGGAAGGAGGGAATCTTTTTCTTTCATGTCTTGATACCAGAAGAGTACAATATAAAGGTCAGTCTTATCTTATGTTTGTGGTTTAATCAATACTCTGTAAATGGCTCAATTCACCTAATCTTTGAAAAATTTTATGGGAGATATCCCTTTTAGATGCCCAGGTTGCCAGGTTGTTAGTGTGCAAATTATTTTATTTATAATTTGGTGTTAATTTTGATAATTTTTTATCACAGCCACCCCATGTCTGGTGTGAAACAAAAATCTGGCATCCAAACATTAGTGAGAATGGAGAAGTTTGCTTGAGGTAATTTATGGTTTAAACAATAACATTGAATTTATGTATTTTGTTTTGTTCATTGGTCATGTAATGTATATTGTTGTCAAAACCTTGTCTTGCAAACTTTGGTTGCTTTCATCCATGATGCGGTTTCAATGCTCTATTTGTTGCAATCAACGTTGCCAAAGGGATGAGGCTTGTACTGCATATTAATGCAAAATTTAATAGTTCCAATCAGCACTGTATATTTCCTTGAGCATTCGAAACCATCATTTACAGTCTGTAAACAGAATCACTCATAAAACCAACTACTAGACTTGTTAAACAATTTTCATCTTTGGTGTAAGCTAGGTTCTTTCTAAGCCTTTACGCATTAAAACCAAAAGATATCAGATATCTCTAATTTTGGAGGATTAATTTCTATATTGAACATTTGCCATTTTACTGTTTTCTTTTGTAATACAGTTTGCTGAGAGAGCACACCCTTGACGGCTCAGGTTGGGCCCCAACAAGAAAACTGAAGGTAAGTGCAAAAGGACAGAACATGCCTTGTGCTTATGTGATGAGCTTAGGTTTTCATTTTGAAAGTGGCTGGTTAAGTCTGGTCAGTGCAGTTGCTTTATTTTATCAGGAAACAAAGTTTTCCAACTTTCCACTTTCCTGAAGGGCTGTGGCCAAAAATTTAAGGTTGTTTGCATGACAAATTGTGAGGCTTGGTGAAAAGGGTGTTACCAAAATCCAAAGAATATGAGTCTTCCCTTAACCCTTTATACCAAAGAACAAATTCTCCTATCTTGTCCCCATACTTTGAGCTTATAAAAGTACTAAGGAGGCGTTATTAAAATATCAACAAAATTCACCTTGGGTGATCATTTCCTTAATTCTCATGACCTAAGGGGTTGAATAAGCATCGATTTTACAAGAAGAAATTTGATGCTGATCACTGTTGGGGCTTAAGGACTCTACCCATTGAAAGCTTGTAGCATTTTTTCTAATATTGTCTTTATTTTCTACAGGATATTGTGTGGGGACTTAATTCTTTATTTACTGTAAGTATTTGAATGTGAAAATACTTGTCCAGTAACCTTCTTATTAACAAGCTTTCAGTTATGATAAATTACGTTTGAGATTAATTAATGATTAAATTTTTCCAAACTGTTTAAGGACTTGCTGAACTTTGATGATCCACTTAATGTTGAAGCGTCAGAGTTATATTTTAAGAATAAGGTAAGAAATGTTTTTAGTTGGAAATCTCTTGTTGCTAAAGCTCCTATGTTTGTAGATTACTCGATAGATGATTACTAGTCTTTAATTTTTATTTATTTATTTATTTATTTATTTAAGTGGCATGCTTACCTGGCACTCTTATATGTTAGCTTTATGAGCCATGTGAAGACCTTCTGGTCTCAAAGTCCTTAGCTTCTCTTTTCAAGTTTTGGCTTGTTACAGTTATCCTGGGCTGAAAATTCCTAGGCTGACTTGATGCCTAAAGCCTGGTTTTCACTAGGACATAAGCATAAGCACAAGCAGAAACGCTGTTTTAGCAAGTGAGAACACCTGTGACATAAACATAAGCATAAGAAGAACGAACATGTTTGTTCTTCTTGTGCCTATGCTTATGTCGCAGTTTTCACTGACAAGAACGGGGGCAGCATAAGCACAAGCACGAGGCAGTCAACCGTTTCGTCTGCCATTTTGCTTAACATCGAGGGGAGCTGGTATCGAATCGAAAACTCTGTCAAGAAACGGTTTTCTGCGTGTGCATCTGTCCTTGTGCCAATGTAACTAGTGTTCTCACTTGTTTATCTTTATGCTTATGCTTATGTCCTACTGAAAACCAGCCTTAAGCCATACGATGTATGTTGGCTTTGTCATGTTATAGTTAAAAACCCTTTCATTGAAATCTTTGCTGATCACAATACAACTTTATGTAATTTAAGCATTATAATCTTCCAACAGGAGTCATTTCGAAGAAGAGTAGAAGATTACATCAGACTGTATGCTTCACCCAGAAGATAACAATGGCGCAGTATCTGTTCTTTAAAGATGAATGGCAATGACAGTGATGGTGGAAATGTTGGCATCGTTAAGTGACATGTGGACTGTGAAGTTAAAATCCAGCAGCATTCTGAAGTGCCTTTATGGTAACCAAATTTAATCAAGAAATAGAATGGATCAAATTTCAGCATTCACAACCCATGGTCAATGGTCACAACTCGTAATCATTGATGGGACGTTTTTATTAGCTGCTGAAGTAAACTTTTTTGTTTCCTTAAGATGCCTGCTGACTTAGACAATATTAATGACAGTTTAATGTTCTACTACTGGTTGAAGAGATAACATTATTTAGCTAGTTTGCATATTGCCTAAAGGTGCAGTAATGTGAATTTGCTTGGTGAAGAAAGAGCAAATGAGAGAGTTTTATTAATTATTTTGTCACTTTTGCACACATTGGATATGAGATGATAGATAGCCAATGAGGGGCATAGGGCCTAGTTGGTTATAACCATCCTATATTCAACAAGTGCAAGTGAATAATATTGCTTTATTTAAAAAAACCAAGAAATACTGCAAGATGTGATGATTACAGTTTGCAAGAACAACCACAACACAATGGTATTATGACTGATATCCCATGGCTGCGAAGCCAATCAAAACTCAGGAATTGCATTATCCAATGATTCAGTTTTGAATAGTTTTAGATATGTCTGTATGCCAAGTGATGCAATTCCAATCAATACTTGAACAACAAAACTCTCTCTTTTGCTCTTTTCCCACCAATTCCTTTTGCAATGTTATGAAAATGCCAAAGGAAGCTGTTGACTGAGAGTATCATCAGAAGGTGTTCTGGTGAGCTCAACTCTTTTCTCTTCTTTACAATGTACATAGCTTAATTTAAAATTACTTATTTAATTTGTTAGGGAAAGTTATAGTTAATAAGTTATAGCTAAATAGGCCAAAAGAAATTCAATCAACCTTTGTACCTGTAATCAACTTTTGTACCTGCCTTTTCTGAATTTCCTCAGTCTGTTGAAGGCTGTCATTTGTTCTTTCAAGCAAGACCAGTTGCAACTATTTACAGTAGAATGTACATATAGTGTTTTGTAAAATGTGATAAGTAACAGATTTCAGAAACTTATCTATAAAATTTAATATAGCACAATATTATTACACTCTAATCACGTGGTCACCCTTGGGATCACAAGTCACTCTTTTCACAAGGTTATGTAATGTTTAAAAAACAAGCAGGAGTGTTTTATTGTGTTTAACACCACGAGGTGCAGCCAAGTAGTTTTAGACCCCATAAAACACGTGCTGTGAGTTTTTTGAATGGCCTCAAAAACATTCCTGGGAAAGCGTGTGTCAATAGAGTTCATAACAATAATATTATGCTTTTGTGAAAGTTGGAAATTAGCGTACGAGAAAAACATACCGCATACTAATGAAGAGTGTTTTGTCAGCTAATAAAACACTGCATACTAATGAGGAGTGTTTTATCAGCTAATAAAACACTGCATACTAATAAGGAGGAGGTTTATCGATATAAAGTCACTCAGTGCATGTGATGTATTATCGACCATCTGATAGGTCAATGGGCTAATGAATTATTAATGATTTTTTGAAGAATGTAGCATTTTCTTGGACAGGAACCATAAGCTAACTACACTTAGAGACAGACCATTATATTTTTTAGGGGAGTTGGGCAAGTACCTCAAAGACACTAATGTGAAGCTTTTTGTAAAGAAAAAAGAATTGTACACAGTTGAAGCAAAGAAAACAATAGCAGGGAAAGAAAATTTATAGGGAGCATTAACCATTATTTTATTAATGTTCATTTTGTCACCAAGTACCATATTACTCAACTATTCCTTCCAAGACTGAAACACTGAAACTCTGTGGATGCTGAGTCCATCCTGAAGTGGTCATTAGTATTATTAAAAAAATGAAAGGGTAATTGGGAAGTGTTTTTGAGTTGTGTTGTTTCTGTAGCTATTCAAGGTTATATGTAACTGAGGAGCCCAAACAGTGACAATTCAAATAAAAGCTACTGAACAGTATGTACATACTTTGCAGTAGTTCTGTTCATTTTTCAACTCTATCCAAGCAGATTTTAGACAATAAATTAAATGGTTCTCCATTCTGTACTTTGGCATTGGGTGTAAACTATTTTACCACTACAGTATATCCTCCTCTGGTCTCTGTAAAAAGCAAGAGAATAGCATAATGGTGTCCTTCTTTTCAAGACCATCCACAGGTACCAGAGAAAATGCGGGTGCAGGAGCAATAGTCCTATCTAAGGCCCTTTGTATAAAGTCCTGTGCATCCCAATGATCCATAATGTCTTTGACATAAAATATCCTCATGTACATCAGATCAGCAATGCTGATACTGTGTCGTGAGATGCAACATTGTAACTCGCTAATAAATGTTGCCATGATTTCCTCCAAGTTGCACTCAGTTGAGTCAGACTCTGTAAGGGTAAAATGTGGACAGAGTGAGTACCATGAAGAACAGATGTGGTAAAATGATAGGGGAGAAGGGATGGCGCAGTGGTGAGAGCACTCGCCTCCCACCAATGTGGCCCAGGTTCGATTCCCTGACTTGACGTGATGTGGATTGAGTTTGTTGTTGGTTCTCGTCCCCACTCTGAGGGCTTATCTGCGGGTAACCCTCCAAAAACCAACATTTCCAAATAATTCCAGTTCAACCTGGAAACAGTGGATGAAAGAGCAACTCTGTGGAATCTACTGAAATTCCCATTATGTTTTTTTAAGTGACTAAGGTTGCATTTCGTAGGGTAATTGGATTTGGACAGATATTTAACAAAAGATCAGTGCGTGATAAACATGCACCCACACTGAACATAACACACTGTGAACTAAATGGGATGCTCCACCTGAAAGCAGATTTTGACAGCAATCCCAAATCACCTTTGCAATTAATACCAAGGAAAATAAAATTTTTATTAAAACATGCCAATTTAAGATCTTTCTATGCTTTGAAGGTCTATCGCTTGGGTTAATGCCAACTGATGTTTCTGTTTTTTGTTATTTAGTTTAGATAATACCAGCCCTTGGTAACTGATATAGTAATGTTGCTAAGGAATACATGCCTGTGGCAAGGGTATTTTCTAAAAAAAAGAAGCCCATCCCAAACAAAAAATTGGAGTAATTTGACAATTGAATTTAAGAATCAATGCCAAAAAATGCCCTTCAATTATTATAAACAGATAAATCAAATACTGGCACAAAGACAAACTTACCAACTTGAAAGTTAACAGCAAAGCTCTTATTGATATTTCCCTTGACAACAATGCTTTGTACACCAATACTAAACCTATCTCTGCACACTGATGTGGAGCCATCTATGAAGAGAACAGCATGTTCTGTTTTCAGAAAACAGTAATGTAAATAACAAAAATAAAATGTTACCCTACTCAATGCAATTATTCTCACTGTTCAGGCCACATTGGAGAGGTACACCTGTGGACCCATTCACTATGTTACTGTCCACTTACATGAGTGTAAGTTTTGGAATTTAATTAGAGCTCTCACCTTGCAAAAATAAATTCAGTACATTCACTAATTGAAGAGCTGAGAGCATAACTGATACAAATAAATTTTTAGATTGCTTTTTGTTGTTTTAGCTCAGATTCACCAAAGTTTTTGCATCTGGCTTTGAATTCCTTAAGGAAGCATTACTCCCATGTCTTTTCCACTGCTTTGTACTTTGTTTTGTGATAAAAATGGAAATCTTGCCCATAATGATTGATAGTTTTTTTTTATTGCAAATGAATGCAAAGCAGCGGATAAAACATGGGAGCAATCTTTCCTAAAGGAGTTTAAACTCACATGTAAAAATTCTGTTGAATCTGAGCTAAAACAACAAAAGGCAATCTGAAAAAGAATTTGGGTCGGTTATGCTGTCAGTCCTTCAATTCATAAGGGTTCAATGTAATCAGGATTATTTTTACATGGTGTGATCACATAGGGCAAGGGCAGTGCTGTCCTTTGTCAGGTCTATCATCCTCAACCAATCCAACATGCCTGAACAAAATATGAGTAGGTAAAACAGCCATTGAGATTAAACAGGAGGAAGCTTAACGTATTAAATTACTTTTTTTCCACCAACTCTTGTTGGCCATGTAATTAGTAAAATGTAACTTGGAAGAATGAATTTGAACTTGCAGCTGAAATGTGTTCCAGCAGAAGAAATTGCCTTTTTATCTGCACCTAAGTGTTTTCTTAGATAGAAAAGTGCTGGTAGATTACAACAGTTAACCAGTTGGGCTAAATTTTAGACGAGGAATATAGTCCCTTAGTTTTCATAGGGATAGAATAGCATGTGCAAAAATTCCCTCCTCATGAGGAGACAATATTATTTTGCTGTGCACTTGTGTGGCCCATTCACTTTACTTTCTCTAAGTGAAATAAGCTACGGGAATACTTGTAGAGTAAAGTATTATGATTCTTAACCACTGTACTTAGCATCAAAACATACATTGACGTTGGATAAGATTTTCCTGTGCCACAACATGCCATTCCACCAGTGCTCCCTTTGGTAAAGCAGGTACTATGATGTATGATATTACACTAACTGGGGACTTGAGGTCTTGTTCACTGCCGTCTGTAGTCTAAATACAACAGAATTTTTACTGTAAATGATGTACAAAACTCTTTATCTATTTAATGCCCTCTCCTCTCCTACTGAAATATTTATTTGACAACAATGTCCCTTTCTATAGACATCCCATATCTAAGCCTAATTACAAATAAACCAAGGCAGACAACTTTAATCAAATGATCAAATACACTTCCTCCAAAGCCAGACTTTTCATTAATTTCTGAAGGAGATATAAAAAACTGTATAGCAGCTGAATTGTAAATACTGTTGTCAGAACATTACTATTGTCTAAGTAATGTGCAGCAAAGTCAGATCGTTGGCCACCTGAATTTTTATGCAAAACCCTCATCACTCATATCTTCATAATATATTTTAACGTAAGGACAGTGCATAGCAAAGACTGCACACTAAAGTTAACTGGCTGGGAACTCAATTTGGACTTGCCTTAGTTTGTTAATCTGCATCAACAAGGACTACAACTTTGTGAGAGATGAGTTATGTGTGTCTGGAAGTGGATGATCAGACCAACCCAGGTAGAGAAATGGAAAGGTATGCAACACTTCATACCCTTTGGCTTGGACTGAAGGTGCTTGCAGATCTGGTTTTGAATCATGCTTACCTTTCTTTCTACCTCAGCTATCTGCTGTTTTTCAGCCCTCTTGTTTCAGTGTAACATAGAGTTCAGTTGACCACATCATGCAGTATGATCAGACACCAGGTGTTCACATGAGTTAGTGGAGAATCTAAGAGTCTTCAGGGATGATTTCAGGCTGTCTTTGAAGTGCAACTTCAGCCTCCTGGCTGAACACTCACTTGCCTTCTGACAGCAAAAGAGTTGCTTTGGAGGGCACAGAGTAGGTCTACTTTGGCCTTCTCATTACACCTTACACCTAACGTAACCCAATCCCAGGTTTCCTTTAGCATGGCAGATGGTCTGCATTTTACACTCAGTCTGAGAACATTTTAACCCATTAAGCCCTAACAGTGATGAGCATCAAATTTCTCCCTGTAATATCAATGCTTCTTCAACCCCTGAGGTCACGAGAATTAAGGATATGATCACCAAAGGTGAATTTTCTTGATATTTTAATAACTTCTCCCTAATACTTTTATAAGAAAAGTAAAGGGATAAGATAGAAGAATTTGTTCTTTGATATTAGGGGTTTAAGGGTTGTTGTACCTTTGACATTGCTGCTTGATACCAAGCATTCTTAGCAACAGACACATAAGCAGATGATGTTAGAAAGCAAAATCCATGAACAACACTATGAAGTGATTCCCCAGGAGACACAGCTGATATGACTCTGTCAACGTGCCGCAAAGATAAAGGTGCCTCTTGTGATATGCCACCTGAGACCATGGTCATTGTTGGAGGCCACAAACCAATGGAACCTGAGACAAACAAGGTGCCTCCAGCCTGCAAAGCCAACAATTTCAGTAAGAAACATTAAGTGTAATATTAGGAATTAAAAAGTTGAAATAACTATGACAAGAACAGCAATACCGTTAATCTATTTACAATGGACAAGACCTACTCATTTGGCCCCACCACAATGGTCAACCTTGGAGGCCATTAACAATGAAGGTGGCCATACCTTTCAGTACAAATATCAAAGCCAATGGATTCATGATCAGGACAAGAAAAAAAGGCCATTGTAGAGAGGTATCTGTTATTGGGAAAGAACATCCGCTTTGTAGAGGGGTAGCCCTTTGTGGAGGTTGCTACCAGTGGAGGTCCAACTGTTAGCATTGCTAACCATGCCCCATTTTCTGCCATTTTCAGAACCAATCATAACCAAACATATGAGAAGGAAATTGTTATTCAAATAAAACTTCTTGTGCCTAACATAGAGAACATCACCATGATAAGTTCAATGTCCTTGAATGGGGGGCAACAGTGGTAGGGTGGAGAGGCACAGGGGTGCAGAAACTCAGGAGTAAAGTGGGTGGGAAGAGCATGAAAGTACTTGATAAAATGGTATTTGTAAGGGCGTGGGAGCAGCAGAAATAAACGTTTGGTAATATTGCAGAAACGTTTGCAACAGAAGAAAGCACAGATGTAAAATTCAGTAGGAACCAAGAATACATGGTAAGGGAAGTGGGATGTTTTAGCCCCCTATCCCCTACACAAGGTAAGATGGGGGGGGGGGGAGGGATCAGGGAGAAATGGGGAGAAAGGAGATAGGAACTAGGGAGAAAACAACACTGTGAGACCAGGTGGCGAAGAAATAGGAAAAATGCACAATATCACAATGTTCTGCAGCAAATAGAACTGGTGAGCCATCAAGAAAGAAAGGTGGGGTGGTGGACTAGTTCAGAGTACCCTGGTTCTCCTGACTATTACCTTTGTTGCTTGGCTGTAAGGACCAATATTGGCTGGAGCCCAGTGAGAAACACTCTGCACATGCATAGCTTCCCGTGCTGTGGCGTCGGTACTTTGTGGACTATGAACAAGACAATCTACCTGCATGGCAATGTCATCTGGCAGGTTTAGCTGAATACATGCCCTGTGTAGCAAATTTAATTATAACTGGAGACAATTCTTCATTTCTTGTTATTTATGGAACCATATTTCATGCGACTTTATTATTGTAGATTTTCAGACAAACTGACAGCTGAGACTTGATTTTTATTTCAAAATTGGCCTTTATTTTGCTTTAATTTTTGACTCTTTCTACCAAGTGAAATTATGTTAAAACTAGACCACTGCTAAAATCTCAGAGATAATTTTGGAACAGAATGACAGGGCAGAGCACCCTGATGTTTTCCTGAGAATGACTGAGGTAAATTTATGAAAATTTATACCAATCAGCCCTAATGATAACCAGGTAAATTTATGCCGACTCAATCAGCAAATTAGTCCAATTTAGGCAAATTTGTACCAAGTGGATTTTATCCCAAGTTATTCCTTCAGCTTGGCAAGAAAACCATACGCCACAAAAAGTATTTTGTAACTTAAAACATTCATGAACCAAATTCCGCATAACAGGCTCATCACAGAAGCCAACATAAGGAGTGCTGAGTCAGCAGAATTTGAAAACTTTACCTTGCAGGAGGGTTAACTGTCAAAAACCTTTTGTAAACTGAGTTGACTTTAGCAAAGTCATCCATGCTCTTCACAAAAAGATGAACTATCATTCCATTATTCAAGCTTGCTTTCAATCTAGTTAGGGTCTCTATGAGAGACAAAAGTAAAAAGATGACAGAAAACAGTGCAAGCTTAGTTTTACATCAGGTCTGAAATTAAACAACTAATTACCAAAAGCAGTTATCCTTAAGACTGATGGAGTCAAACGATTCTAGCTTTTGAGACCGTAGATGAAATCCTAGAGTGTGACAGGATGAAAGTTACTGAGCAGTACTTTCCTGTGGTGCTGTTTATTATGTTGTACAAGGTGGTTCTAACTTTTGAATCTGTGGATGAAATCCCAAAGTGTGACCATTCAAATGAAAGCTACTGAGCAGTACTTTCCTGTGGTGCTGTTTATTATGCTGTACAAGTGTGACCATTCAAAAGAAAACTTCTCTAGGTGTATACTTACAGGTAACTTAGAGATGGCAAATTGCACCGTTGTTGTACAGTTCAAAACCTGCTCATTCAAATCCAAATAATTTTAGTCTTACAAAATAAGCAGCATGTTAAGATGAAAACATGTACGTCACACAGTGTTTCACACTTCTGAACTGTATTTACCTATCAACCCTTGTAGGACATTTCTTGTTATATCTTCAATTGACAATGTTTTCCCTTCAACAGTGCAATGGCCATAAATTCCAGAAAGCCAGATATAATCACCACACCTGCTGTGAAATACAACACCTGTGAAAAAACACATTATTTTATTTGATAACTTGTCATTGATAAACAATATTTGCAATGTCAATTGCATAGCTGATATTCAGCAACAAATGGGACCAACAACAGTGAAACAAAATAAAATGATAACATGCAACATGTATCTATCTTCTCCATGTAAAATATGTATTAACGTCAAATGTCACTGTTTCTGAGGAATGTAACACGACTGCACTATATCCCTTCAATTGTACAATGTCCTGTAATCACCAGTGATTTAACAAACTGATCACACCTTATTAGCAGTGACTACAGTTCGTACCTTTATTTTTTTCTTGTGGTCGTATAGGAACTGTTATTCTCTGTGTCTTCACAACATCTCTTTGTCTCTCCTCACAATTCACATTATCTGGCTTAATAAAAAAAATAGCCTGTTACTTTTAGTTCCAAATATTTACAATATTATAACATTTCAGACCTAATATAACCTGTACTTTTCAGACCCCAAGGCTCTATGACTCAGAAATTTTTAAAACTACTGTTGGTTACACAGTCAGTATACCAGTAAGGTGGTGAGAGTGATTGAAAAAAAAAAAATTAATTGGCCCTGATCTTGCGCCAATCCCTTTTTTTTTATATTTGTTATTTGTGTTCGTGGAGGATCTTAAGAGACAAAGGGAACTACAATAAGTCTAAGTATATGGAGGCATAGTCGTGCAGTGGTTTGGGCCCTGTTATTTGAAGTTATGTTGTTTTTGTCCTTTGCATGCCATACTGCCTCTCTCCACCCCAGGTACAGGCTGTGTGCAGGGGAATCTAACAAATATCACAAGAATACAATCTCCCACCCCACTCATTATGCACCATCCCAATTTCTTTTTAGGGGGGTTGGGAGGTTAGCAGTCATAACACAGCAGTTTTCTGGGTTGCTTGACATGTTATGGACAATCTGTTGAGGAGACAATAATATTGTTCTAATGAGGGTTGGCTTTTTTATGAAGTCTACCTGTATCTGTAACTTGTCCAATGATTCCAAACATTTCTGATTTTTAAGGGACTGTGAACAGACCTGAAAGTGACATACACAACACAGCAGTAGTTAACAACATAATTACAGAAATACAAAATATAACAATTTATTTTACTTCTTTTAAAACTGTGTTGGCTGTGAGCAATTCACAAGACGTTTTTAAAGATGAAATATAAACTAAAATTTGTGCAGGAGGATATTAATTAAATTATTATTAATAACTATAAATACAAGAAGAAAAACAAATACAAGCCATATATTACTACAAGTAACATAAATCACAGGCCTTATCCTGCAAAGATGATAAAATACCAGGTACATTTTTCAAATTAGCCAGGAGTTAATTAACCCTCATTGAGCTACAAGGCAATCAAAGTAGTCTGAGGAGAGTCTAGATTAAAATATTGCCATAATAGTAAAGATTTAGTCACTTCAATTCCATATTGTTCTTTGTCTTGTAAATGCATTTTCTTGAAGCGAAGGAAACCAACAGGAGCAAATGCATCATCAGAATGAATGACAACTTCACTTTCATCTCTGTCAAAGAATAAATGAAGTCATTTTTTTAACATTTTGTTGTATACAGAAACTTTGATATCAAAACCTTACACAACAAATATTAAACTAAACTAAGATGACCTTGTTAACCAAGGTGTAGGTGTGTGTTTTTTTCTGGCCTTGACAGACCAATATGCAAGAAAAGCTTTCGTCACTTAATCTTGTTGTTAACCTACATGAGTCAGGGCTACTTACATTACTATTGCTTTCTTGAACAATGGACAATCCAAAGTAAATGTTTCATATTCTCCACCCTCTCCACAAACATTTGAGCCATACTTCTTGTTCTAAAGAGTTCAAAATACACAGAGGTCATATCTTTGGGCTTCCTTCACATGGATGACTATCCCACTTTACAGCTGACACTATGCCAGAATCCATTGTACCGGAAAAAGATGGCAGCTCCTTGCAAACCTAACACAGCCCATAGGCACATAGAAAGCCATATGTTTTGTGAAATTTGTACTCCGTACTAACAACATTGAGTATGCTAGATTTGAAGTTTTTAGAACTTTCCTGTGCATTTTTATGAGCGTTTTTAGGGATTTCGTATGCTAAGAATCCAGGGTAAATGTTCCAGTTACCATCTTATTTGGTATCAGTAGTGGATTGTATATGATTGCAGTCAAACAACAAAGATGTCCTCAGTTAGTAGTGCAACAAACTACAAAGAAGGCTATCATGCATGAGTAAAATTCTGTTACGGCTAACCTGCAGGGTCTCAACTAAAGAAAACTGATGAGGACGCTGCTACCTTTGCTACAACGTCTACATATAACAACAACATTGACTTACAAAATTAAGAATGATGTCTTTCCACAATTAATAATTATTGCTTTTCAATATTTCTACGTACGTTTCTAGGCCAATCCAGAACAATTTTACACCAATTCATGTTGAGAGGAGAGTGTCTGTTTTTCTTGCTACTAACTCTATGCATCTTGGACAACCCAAAACCTGAATTTTCTGAAATACACTGAGAGAAGAACGTTTATTGATTCTCTTACCAGGTTACACATTAGTGAATAAACCTCTGATATTGGCAAGCCTAGATGACGATGTGGACTCAAATCTATAAAAGAATACAGAAATCACAACTTCACAATGGTAAATCTACAGTCAGAGTCATTTGGACATGGGATACCTGGGAAAAACCTCCAAAAATACCCCCCGACCCTCCATCAATGTTGAAAGATCTATGGACTCCTCTTCCTTTTGTAACATGTGTGGGAACATTGCTTTGGGGGAGTGGGGGAAGAAGTAAATTTTACTGGTACCATGGTAAAATATACCAAGACGTACAGTGTATGAGCCACATTGTAGCTTAGATCAAGTGGGGAGGGGAGGGGGAGCTTAGTCAGTACTTATGAAACTTCCTGTACTCATGAAGAAAAGAAAAATTATAGAGCATTGTATCAATCTAACCAAGCTCAGTGTCCACTTGCAAAGATACCATGGTCAGACTTTTGATCTCATGTCTTGTCTTGATAAATGTTACTGAACAGAATAGAGCCTTTCTCTGTTCCATGACAGGCTATTTTAATAATCAATATGGCAAGGTACACTGTTTGGCATTTGTTGAAAAACAGTTGAAGTTGATCAGTTAAAAAGTGTCGAGTTGTGTGTCGCTGGCCTAACAGTTTGCCTACGCCCATTTTACATCTGGGTAGAGAGAAATAGTGCCAAGCAACAGGTACGTTGTGTTGGAGAATACTAAAACAAACAGCAAACCAAGACATCAATAAGCTTCCAGTCTCAGGTTATGGTGTGCTTGAGCACAAACATACTGTGTCTCTATATTCTGCATTAACAGCGTTACATAAAAAAATGAAGAAAACTGTTTAGGTTGTTTACCCATTGCAGCAACTTTCACCAAAACAGCTTTGATTCCAGAAGAGATCATTTCACTGAGGAGCTCTTGTTGGTCTCGTCTCCACAGATAAGCCAATGAAGATAGGCCTAATCGGGAACACCTAAGTTATTGAGAGACAAAAACAAAGTGATAGACATATTTTTCAGTCAGTGACACAGAGATACTTGGAAATAGAAAATCTGAGTTCTCTAACAGGAGTCGAACCTAAGACCTTCTGATTACTAGTTTGGATGCTGACTACCACTGAGCTACAGGAGACTTGAGAGGGCTACAACAGGTCATTAAACTGGGATTCATGTGACAAACATCCCTGCATACTGCTAAGATTTGAATGTCGATGAGTGGTATATGAGCACTGAAAGAAATGTGATGTTGTCTTTTAAGCCTGATAAATGCGGGTATATTCAGAAAAAAAGATAATCTGGTAATCAGAAGGTGATAGGTTCAACACCTGTTGGGAGAAGTCAGATTTTCTTTCTTCTGAGTGTGCCTGTGTCACAGACTAAGAAATTCAGCTATTATTTGTTCATGAGGCTTAAAACATAACATCACATTTCATTCAAAAACAAACTGTCTAGACCAACTGTTATTACCTCCTGTGACCCTCGCCCCATATAATTATTACCAGTAATAAATTTTCAACAAATTGTTATTTAATATGCAGACAGCTTACACATTCTCCACCCTGACTCTTTGGTAGTCTGAGAGAATTGCTCCAACTGAAACGGCATCAAATGCAATATCCTCCTGTTAAAGAAATACAAGCAAAACAATGCTCACAAAACAGCAAATCATTTTGGTTGAGGAAGATACTATCTTAAAAAAGATATTTCATTTTGTTTTTCCAAGATATATCAAGGCTATGATTTTAAATTCGTATTTCTTCAATGATATATTACTATCCTCTCAATACCTTTGATACTTTGAATGGTCATTATAATAATTAATTACTGTTCTGTTTAACCTTGTGTACAAGATGTTGACTCATGTGGGCACCAAACGCAGGCTGAACTTTGACTGCCTTAACATGAAATCTTTCAGCTCGTTTGGCTGGGTGAAATTTCCAACCTGGTTAGCTCAAACCGGGCTGAAACTTCTTTCGTGTAATAATAATACACGAAAAAACAAACTGTCTGAAAAGAAGAAGAGAGAAAAGAAGAGAGTTTGCGATTATTGCAAACTCTCTTCTGAGATGATCTGTTTATGAGGCCAGGCTAAAATCTCAGGCCTCCCTAAATGTGTTGAAATTTCAGCCTGGAATGAAATTCATCATGTAACCGTGCCCTCAGATCAGCCTCTGTGTTACCCTTATTTGCCAATCCAAAAATGGGAATTCACAAATTTGTGAGCATAAAAGTACATGTACCTAAGAACACCGTCCAGCCACAATACTTCAAATTGTATTTGTCACACTGGCACTAACATAAACAAAAACTTTTATTTATATTATTATTCTTAAGAAAGATACTGGTATTAATGGTACCTTTATTTTTTTAAGAAGCTTGTACAGGTCTTCTACTTCGTCTTCTTGGGATTCTGTGTACACTTTGCCTTGAGAAACTGCTGAGCCCTTGATCATTCCGCGATATAATGGCAGGTCCATAGCTTGTGCATACAGGTCAATGGCATTGTGGCCAACTGTTTGGTACATATAGCTGTCAAGCTCATCAGCTGTCATGAGCATAAGAGTAAAGAATGTGTCTCATGTAGTGTATTAAACATGAGGAAGTGTTTCCCCAAAAAGTAAATTGATAAAATGAGGTGCCCACTCCTTTGTGTGTTTGATATAGCTTCTCAAACCATTTACAACTCTTGGAGAAATTCAAAGCAGAAATTCAAAAAATGTTCTGATAATTTAAGATCATATTTCCAAACCCCCTTGAACAGTGGTGATTTTCTCTTCATGAATTATTAATGAGTTTATGAACAATATATCCATCTATACAGGGATGCAGAAGCAAATTTAACAACTATGTGTACAGTGACAAGCATTCTGCAAAAAGTCATCTCCTATCATGGTTCAGAAATTTCTTTAAAATGGCCAGAAGTAGAATATAAAGTAGATTTTGACCTGAGGAAAATTTGGAAACACACCATCATTGAGGACTTTGGTAAGATGAAAATTACATGACATGAGGAATGAGAAATGGCAAACACTGTGCCAGCTGGAAGAAATGTGTTGCTGCCCAGTGCACTTGTAAAGAGGGTATGACGGGCAACTTGAGCCACCTTCTCTCCAGTTCCATACTAACTGTCATTTGGAACCTATCTTCAAGGTGGCGTCCTTTCATTTGGATCATTGGGTGTACTTTGCTCCTGGGTGTTCTGAAAAACATTTCACTCATCCCCCTTGAAGAATTAGGCATGGTGTTGGAACAATACTGGACCATAAGGAGCATCATTCTAATAATAAAGAGCCTTAATGTTATGGAAGAAGAGTTAAGCAAAGTCTGCAACAACTCTCCTCAGAACCCTATAAAATGGCTCTTCCAGGATTTCAGTTCGTATTTTTGTTCTTTCAAGTCTGGAAAACACTGTCTTGGTGCACTATTTTTAATATTTGTCTCAGCAATCTCTCAGATTGAGAGATTAGGGAGAAAATAGGGAAACAAGGGAACAAGGTCGATAGAAGTAATGCATTGAACCTTGCCATTAACTGCTGACCGAGAAGCCTGTAGACTCTAAATCCTACACTGGGAGAGAAATCCTGGCAATTTTTGGATAAAAAAACACTTCAGTGTAATGTAAGAAGTTGCAAAAGCCAAGGTAATTTTTCTTCACACCAATGTCTCTCAATGTAATCTGACGCCAGGCACTGCCCCCATCTTACACCACTATATGCCAAAGACCATGATCGTGTACCAGTACACCAAGTAATATGGAAGCCCGCATTGAAGATCTTTTGTGTAAATTACATAAAATGGAACATTCCGAACCCCCCCCCCCCCCTGATATGGAGAGTGGTTTCTGTCATAAGGGCTGTCCGAATATTTTTTCAAAGAAGCCAACATAATTTTGGTCCCCTCGGATGGACTCTTCAAGGGTGGCAACAGCAAAAAAACGGCGGTTTCATTGTTATTGGGTGTAAGAATCTGGGGTGGGGGGAGGGGATAGGTGGGGAGGAACGAAACCTCCCCGTGCTGTCTGGGCCCAACTTTACCTCCATCTGTTGGCTTGAGATTTGCCAGTGCTACAATAACGTGGCCATGTTCTACACACTGCATCATATTGTAACAGCTGTCCTTTCCACCGCTGATGAAAAACATGAAGAGTAAAAATCAAAATGAGCTACACCACAGGGTAACACGCACCGGAGGATTTCCCTTCAGCTGACAACTTTATCTTTAAAAAAAATTAAAATGCCACATCACCTGATTAACGCAACAACCTTCATGGTTTAAACTAGCAGGAATGAGAATTGCGGTGTAGAAAAGGAAAACTAGAACTCTTTTTCAAAACGCGCGTCTCACGTCGTGGACGTCGCCATTTTGGAAGATCGCCGGCACTCAGCGGATGTTCCCTCTAAATACACTACAATGAAGAATACATGAGGTACCCACATAAACGAAGCGCGTACGCATGTGTTTTTCGCGGCGCCTTCCCGCCATATTTGAATTCAAACATAAATAGATTTTGGGACATTTTTACCCAGATATTTGTTAAGGAACCATGGTTGAAAACCCAAAAGTGATAGAGGAACAAAATGGAACTGCGATAACCGAAGATGAGGCAGCATTATACGATCGACAAATTCGTCTTTGGGGACTGGACGCTCAGAAAAGGTAAGCTTATTAAAGTCTTAATGAAAATAGGCATGATCATGGTCATGATTTTAAAAAAATCTTGCTTCCTTGCTTACTTTCATACATTTTGCACCATTGGAGTATGAAGGGAATCTTTGTTTTAATTTGAAATACCTTGATCAGTTTATTGTTTCGATATGAAGGCAAGATGAAGTAGTTGGTAACCAGACGTACACTAAAACAATAAAACACTATACATGCTAAAACAGTATCCGGTCAAAGGCTTAAGCGTTCCCTGGACAACTAGCCCCCGTCAGAATGCCAAATAGGCCTTATCACGGTTTTCGACGTCATTTTGACGGGTAGGCAAACAGGCTTTAAATAACAGTGTTTGTATGGAAATACAATGTCAAATAATTTTCTTAAAACATCGCTTCTGAAAAATTCATGAACAGGAAACTTTTGGCACTAGAAAAAGGGTTTTAAGAACAAAATTAGAGGGATGTAGCTGTGACAGAAAGCGTCCAGTCGTGTTTTGAACTTTCCATACATTTGTCTGTATAGCGAACCAGCCGTGAGCTGCTACTAAAAATAGTTCGCGGGAAAATGTACAGGGAAATGTATGGAAAGTTCAAAACACGACTGGACGCTTTCTGTCACAGCTACATCCCTCCAATTTTGTTCTTAAAATCCTTTTCCTAGTGCCAAAAGTTTCCAATTCATGAATTTTTCAGAAGCGATGTTTTATGAAAATTATTTGACATCGGATTTCCATAAAACACTGTTATTTCAAGCCTGTTTGCCTACCCGTCAAAATGGCGTCGAAAACCGTGATAAGGCCTTTTCCATTGCAGAATTTAAGTGTAAACCTCATCATTGCTATAGTAAGAAATGGTTTGAGTGCTGATGGATAGTATTTCTCCTTTCTAGGCTAAGAGCCTCGCGTGTTTTACTGGTTGGTATTAAAGGATTAGGTGCTGAAATCTGTAAAAACCTTGTGCTGTCTGGTGTGAAGTCTTTAACAATAGTCGATCCACATCCTGTAAATGAAGAAGATTTTGTGTCACAGTTTCTGGTACAGCGGCAAGACTTGGGAAAAAATGTGAGTGTCTTTGACATTTATTTACTCTGATGACTGTACGGTAGAGTTAACTGTGACCAAAGTGAATTCTGGGAAAGATTTCTGCACAGCCCTATACATGCACCACCGTCATACTAACCCTCTTCTAAAAATGGCGAGCATAAATAGAGTGTGAGTCAGAAAATGTATGCATAATAATGATGGTATGGGCTATGTGAAAATTTTGCCCAGTTCTAAGAAAAACCACACAAAATGGACAGACATTCAGGGGGAAGTAGTTATACTTCTACTTGTTTCACGAGGGATATCCTAAGATGGATGTTTGGTTTTGTTAACAGAGTTGACAAGGCAATTTGGCCATCATCAAACCCTTAACTCTGAGAAAGTGCTAACACTCAAGACATCAACACTCGAATCTCTGTATGATGGCCAAATACGTTATCACCTCTGTTGATACAACCAAACATTTTTTTCCACTTTCCACTGATGCAGCACCAGTTTCTTTAGAAACTAACCCCCTTATCCTGCGCTGGACTAGCTTCTCATCCAGAGTGGAGTGGTAGTACCACTAGTTGTTTCATGCTAAAGAAACTGACCATGTTCCATGGCTGGTGATTTAAATACAACTTTATCTTACTTTACAATCCTGATCCAAGTAAAGATGGCATTGTCAAGGACTGTCTTGTTATGTGATCTCTTTTTTAGCGTGCAGAGTCTTCTCTTCAGCGAGCTCAGCAGCTTAACCCAATGGTACAAGTGACAGCTGATACAGAAGACATTTCCAACAAAAGTGACAATTTCTTTCAGCATTTTGACCTAGTAGTAGCTACAAATTGCTCGGCAGATCAGCTGGTAGGTTTTCAAATTAATAAACTTTAACCCACTATCTTGTTGACCGTCAGTGAGAGAAGTTAACATGGAAGAATAATAATAAGGGGGAAAATACCTACAAGGAAATTTAATCTCTCACATATGTGTACATTTAATACAGTAATAACAGTATTAATTAATGGAAGCATTACTTGGGCAGTGAATAATGGATAGAATTTAAAATCATATATATTTGGTTGCAAATGTGTTGTAGAAAGGTAGTATTATGCTAAGGAAAGTTATTTACAGGAAAGAAGAAACACCTGTAAACACATCTTTTCTTTGTAACAGAATTTACAACTAAGCAGTGTTATTTGCTTTTTGCTAGATTCACATTAATGAAGTCTGCTATGCCAATGGAGTGAAGTTCTTTGCTGCTGATGTGTTTGGCTTTTATGGATTTATGTTTGCTGATCTAGGAAAACACAAATATGTTGAGTATGTCTTGAGACTTGTATATAATGTTAAATTTGTAAATTAAAGTGTTTATGAATGAGTGTTAGACCAATTAACTTTATTTAAGAAGCCCTGAAACCTGTATGTTATTCATTAATCATCATCCATTTTCCCATCTTTTCATCCATCCATTTCTTCCATCTGAGGCCCTATGCGCCATCTTGGCGCTGGGGGACAAGTGAAGTGAAGTGAAGTGATTTCTTCCATCTGTCCGTCCGTCCACCTGTTCATTCATTCATTACATACATCTTATTCGATGGTTTTACATAATTATAATACGCTCGGATATTTTGCAAGTTGCGGAGTATACGAGCAATGAGCAAAATGTCTGCGCGTATTATATGTAAAACCATTGAATGAGAGATGTATTATTGCACTACGAAAAGATGTTGTTATTTTGGTTTCTCTTTCCTGGTAGGAGTGTTGAAATGCACCCAGCATTATCTCTCCGTCCAGCTGTCAATCAGTATATGGCGCATGCGAATGATGTAAACAACACAGAAAGCCAGTGAAATGTTGTTGCCCGTTTTCGCTCTGTTGTGAACCGGTCAGACCGGGACACCACAGTGTATTACGGTCTTCTATTTTGTGCCTTCTCTTGACCTTATTTGGTGAAATGACATAATAGTGGAATAATAAGACGAGTTTTTGGCCTTTAATATTGTCGACATGGCAAACAATTCACAAGATATTTTTTTTGGATGTTAAGAAAACCAAAAACTTAGCAAAATTTACAGAAATAAACATAAAATAACTTTGATTTATTTTATTTTATTTAGAGAAAAGCCAAAGGTTATTAAGGCAGCAGAAAAGAAAACTGCAAGATCAGATGGTGAGCCAGAGGCAAAACGAAGGAAGGTTGATGTCAATGAAACTACAGTAGTCCAAGAGGTATGCCAACCTGGCATGTATATCACAAATACTGTGATGACAGTGATGATGGATCAAAGAAATAACTCTGTAGAGTATGTCAAAGTGCCAAAAGTGAACTCATGAATAATTCCTATTATTATATAAACACCAGTGTTTTATTAGGATTTCTGCCACTGAGAAAATCCATATATTTAGTATATATGAATATCATATTTTGACATGTAAAAATATCAGCCAATTGGAAATCAGGAAATCTTCTTTTGTTGCCATAGCAACTTGCACTTTCGTTAATGTTTTTGTTTATTTTTACCGTACTTTGTAGAGCTCCGAGTTTTCACTGGAGTATATTTTTAAACAATGAAATACATTTATCGGGTTCTCGACTAAATGGCATGGTTTTGGTTTATGGCATGGTTTATGGAATGGCTGATTCTTGTTTATATAATGAACAGAATAATACATGGACGCTTGGAGATATGGAATTTATCTTCTCGTGTTCACATTCGATATCTCACTCATTTGCTGCGCTCACTCGTTTGATATCGATATCGAACACTCCAAGATAAATAATTTCCATATCTCTGCGCGCCCATGTATTATTCTCTATCTGCATGATAGCGCTAGTAAGGAAATGGGAGACCACACAAGACAAAGAAAATATCATCAATCTTGATGGGAATCAAACCCACTACCTCTGGATTTGATCAACTATTGCTCTACTGACTAAGCTACAAGGCAAGATGGCAGTAAGTCGTGGGTGATTGTGTTGCTAATTGCAGCAGTGTGAATGTGAAGGCTACAATGAATAACTGTTGTGCTACTACATTGTAGCACGAATGACACAAATGATGGATCAGAGAATTTACTCTGAGGTGTACATTAGATTGCTAAAGTGAACCCATTAATTTCCTATTAAGCATTAGCCCTAGTAAGGAAATGGGAGACCACACGAGACAGAAAAAATATTTGACCTTGGTGGGAATTGAACAGAGGTTGCTGATACAACAATGGGTAAAGCATTATTTTATGGGTTGCTGGTACAGTGGGTACAACATTTGGGCTCAAAAAATACTGTTAATAAACGCAAGATGAAATATGTAACATTATTCTTGTGTTGATTAGTTTTCAGAGTTCTACAGATTGAAAGCTGCATTAACTTCTAAACTGGACAACAAACCTGCTAAGACTCTAAAAAGATTACCCTCTGTATACTTTATAGTAAAAGGTAGGAAACTGCTAATTCACCTTACCGATTGTCACACATTGCTGTGAACCATTTACTTCCTTGTGGGCTATTGTTCCCTTGATCCCCAAGTGTCATATAAGGCATGTACAAGTAGTGCTCATTCTATCCTATCTTCAACCTTCCATGTAACCTTGGCAGAGGACTTCACCCAAACTCTTGTCTCCCCCGGAGAGCACCAAAGTAGAAATCTCTTAGATTTTCAAAGGCCCTTCTGGATAGTATTGAAAAATGGACAGCACCATAAGAAAGAGCTGCTATCATTTGAATAGTAGAAGTCTTGCTTTAGAATTTCATCTGCAGACTGAAATACAAACCACCTTGTACACAGACAGGATCACAGGAAAGTTACTGCTCTATAACTTTCACTTGTATTGTCACACTTCATTTCAGTGCTCTTTTTTTATGGTTTCATCTACTCACTCAAGTTAGAACCATCTTGTAGAACAATAAAAAGCACTATAGGAAAGTACTGCTAAACAGATTTCGTTTAAACAGAATCACCTTGTACAGCATAATAGACAGCACCACAGGAAAGTACTCCTCAGTAGCTTTCGTTTGAATGTTCACACTTTAGGATTTCATCCACGGACTCAAAAGGTAGAACCACATTACTTGGCTCAAGGAGGATAGGTTAAGGTAAATTGATTTTACATCACTTTATTTTCTACACTTTTACACTTTGCAGTTATACTAGGCTTTCAAAGCCAGTATAGCAGACTTCCACAGACTAATACAAATCCTGAAGAAAGAGAGCAGTTGCTGAAACTACGAGATGAAGTAATGAAGGAACTTAATCTTGATCTAGCACTTCTTCCTGATGAATTTGCTAGGTAAGCAACCTGCAGTTGTACATATTAAAAAGTGATTGTTGGTTACAAAAGACATGGCAATCATATATTTTATTGTTTGAGGTTAAGTTCTAAAGACCCTTTGATTCATTTTGATCAATCAATCAATTGCTCCCCATAAGAGCTGTGTATTTTTTTTACTCTTTTTCATTGCTGTCTGTATGTCACTGAGAATCAGATCCCATCGTGTTTTTGTCTTGTCTGCATGTTATACATCTTAATTTGTGCCATATGCATATGTAATTATTTTTTACTGAATGTTTGAATTTGACAGCCACTGTACTGCACAAGTGAGTCCAGTGTGTGCTATCGTTGGTGGCATTGTGGGACAAGAAGTTGTGAAGGTACTGTGTTGTTAGATCAGTTTTTTGTCTTTGAAATATGGGAGGGACATCCCGTGTAAGACTACAATCTGTAAATGCCCATCCAGTTTGAATCTTGTTATTACCTTATTGAAAGCTGTTTATGTAATTTTTTCATAGGCTGTTTCTGGAAAAGATGCTCCACTGAATAACTTCTTTTTCTATGATGGTTTAGAGGGACATGGAAGTGTGGAGTGCTTCAACTGATGTTTGCAGTTATTTTGCTCTGTTAGTATACTGTTACCCCACTGAATAATGTCTAGAGCTCTAAAGGGGACTTGCGCAATCTGTCATCGTGCATTAGCTGTCAGTTTACATGAAACGCTGTACAAATCCTCTCCTCTTACAAGTTTTTTTTTCTTTACAAGTGAGCTGTTCCATTCAGAGTTAACCCTTCTCTTATCTTGTGCCCATAGTTTTCTTATAAAAGTACTGGGGAGAAGTTATTAAAATATCAAGAAAATTCACTCTTGGGTGATCATATCCTTAATTCTCATGACCTTAGGGGTTGAATAAGCATTGATATTACAAGGAAAAATTTGATACTGATCACTGTTAGGGCTTAAAGGGTTAATATCATCTTAGGGCATGTTACTTTGTACTGGTTCAAGACTTGAAGAGATCCAAACTGCACCTCAGTGCAATTTGCATCTGAAAGAGGTTCATGGTTTTACATAATGTTAACTCTAAAGTCCAGCAAGGTGTTCACACTGCACCAGTGCAGATTTAAGACTGCTGTGGATAAAGAAACTCTCCGTTGTTCTAGAGAAGTACAAATCCTCCAGTTAAGACATCTGAGCGCGGTTGTTCGAAAGCCGATTAACGCTAATCCCCGATTAAAAATTTACCAAGGTTTTCATCTCGCTTTTTAAAAATGTTTTTAAAAGCTTATTTTAAGCTAGTGGTGAAGAAAAATTTAAGTAAAAACTGAGGAACAAAAATTCTTTTGAAGAGTCTTTATTGATTAGTAATTAAACCCAAAGCCAAGTTCATGTTAACCCAGGATTAGGTTAATTGGGCTTTGAACAACTGGGCCCAGGTGCAATGTGAACAAAGAGGACTATCTGTGTAAATTTTGTTATTAATCCAAAATGGATTTTATATGATGTGAGCATAACCTAAGAAATGTCTTGTATTTATGTAGAATGGAAAGAAAACGGTTGTGTTTGGATGGAAGGCTCATATCTGTCGTAAAGACAGGGATGAAACCATTCCATAGTAAATGCATTTTAATTAGTAAGTAATGATGCAAACATTCAGACACAGTAAGCATGCATGCCAACAACGTGAAGCTTGTTCTGGGATAACAACTTTACAAACCTTACAAAATTACAGTGCAACGAACTCAACCGGGGCCACCCAACATTGATCAGCCAATCACAGGTCACGTTTACAACAAAGAAGTCTGGCTTTGGTAGCCCCGGTTGAGTTCGTTGCACTGTAAGTTAACTTTACATTTTAAATTATGGCAATAGAATTATGATTGAAAACATCTGAAAACCCTTGAAACACATACCCACTGTTATGTTCTTGTTTTCTATTGTATATTTGATTGACAGATTTTACGTGATTAATGTGAAAAGAATTGTAAAGTTATTGGGAAGTTATAATAAAAGTTAAAAAACTGTTCAGCAAAATGGTACTGATATCCTCGAGTTTACTATCATTTGTTGCATTTTTGACAATACAAGGCTGGGAATGACTTTCAAATTTCTCATCATTCGAGTTTCCAAAGCCTTTTTTCCTTGCTACGATTGACCACTAGTGAAGCATTACTATTTGTAACTTTAGAAACTCTGGACAGTTATGCTGACACTAGCACTCTTATTTCTGAAATAAAAAAGTCATCTTAATTATAATTCAATCATAAATCATAATTTTTTTCTTCACTTTACATTACTTTTTACTCTTTTGACAAATAATATATTAAAAACTGACTTTTTTAACGCCTTCAAATAGTAATTCGTTTATGTATGTCCTGAACACCGCCTGCCTAGATTAGCTCGCTATTTGCAGGCGGTGTTCATTTGTAAGTAACGTTTGAAAAACTTAATAAAACTTGAAACTTGAAGTGTTACGAAAGACGGTAGGAAAGTGAGGGTTGGTGATCTTATGAAAACCCTTACACTGCTGAGCCCGGATTTAGACAAGTTTATATGGGCTAGTTGTACCATTTGTCACTAGTTGTATAAAATCGAATCAAATTTGCCAGACATACGCTTCTGAAACCCATTAACTATTGTTCTTACACTATAAGATCAGGGAAAAATTTGGTCTACACCCACCAATAATTATTGGTACTATTTCATGGTTATGTAAAAAATGTGTAATTTCCTTAAACGACAGGCAGAAAGTTTCCCAGCAAAAAGCGAGAAGGCCAAAAGGTCAACAAAACCACCAAACAAGAGCAAAAAGACAAAAAAGGTGAATGGAAAAGAAAGGAAAATTTGAAAAGTTATCGCGGAATTGGTCTTTTGCTGTCTACCAATAATTGTTTTGGTTTCGTCTCTATAGCAACAGCGAGGGAAACGCGGGCGCAAATTCAAACTGTTGCGCGTGCTCACATGACATAAGCTTCAAACGAATCTGATTGTCTGATTTTATCCCCATTTGTTGTGTCACAAAGGAAAGTTTTCAGTCGCCAAATGAAAATCACTCGCTTCAGACGTGTTTTTGCGAGGAGGAAAAAGTTTGCAGATTACTCAAGGTGGGAAGCACTTTCAGGTCTTTTCAAGGACAGAAAAAGTAGAAAATGTACCCTAAAAGGTATGTTGAATTTCTTTTACTTTTTTAACCGATAACGTTAATACATGCGCATGCGTTAACTTTTCCTGGCTAGCTACTGCGCTTGTGCAAGTAGCCATCGTCTTCCTTTTGCGAAAGTAAATAAGTAACAATAGACCACCTTCGGAACCAATCAGCACTCGAAACTGTAATTTTCGTTAACACCTCGTAGCATCGACAACTAGCCGACATTAGTATAAATCTACTAGTGTTCTATCACCAATGCCGTTCTCTGATTGGCTACGCTACTCGCTATCTATTCTGTGATAGAGAGCGAGTAGGGATTTTCATCAAAATGGTGCCCGCTTCTTCGCGTTTTCGAAGTGTCTGCGATGAGGAAATAGATTATTTACTTGTTTAGTTTTGCACGACTAGTAGATTTATACTAAAACAATTAGATTATTCGCTCTCGATTTCTATGCGTGATAGTTGATTCGGGGTTCGCCCTCATCAACTATCACGCGATAGAAATCTCGAGCTCATAATCTAATTGTTAAATATACGAATCACAACCGACTGCCGATCAGGAGAAAATTTGGTATGTAAAAAATGTGTGCTTTCCTTAAACGATAGGCACAAACTTTCCCAGCAAAAAGAGAGAAGACTAAGAGGTCAACAAAACCACCAAACAAAAGGGCAAAAAGACAAAAAAAGAGAAAGGAAAAATAAAAAGAGGAAAATGTAATCATCCATGATTCAAAAGTGATCGCAGACTTGGTCTCGTGCTGTCTACCAATAATTTTTTTGGTTTTGTCTCTATAGAAACAGCGCGGAAGACACGTGCGCAAATTCAAACCGCTGCACGCGCTCACATCACATAAGCTTCAAACGAATCTGATTGGATAATTTTTTTGCGCGCGCGTTTATCCCCCTTTGTTGTGTCACAAAGGACAGTTTTCAGTTGACAAAAGAAAATCACTCGCTTCACACGTGTTTTTGCGAAGAGAGAAAAGTTTGCAGATTACTCAAGTTTTGAAGCACTTTCTGTTATTTTTAAGGACAGAAAATGGGCAAAATGTACCCTGAATGGTATGTCGAACTTTGTTGCTTCTTTAATCGATAACGTTATTACACGCCTTACCTTTTTTTGGCTACTGCGCTTGTGCAAGTAGCGGCTATTAATATATTGCCACCGTCTTTCTTTTCCGAAAGTAAGTAACAATAGAATACCTTCGGAACCAATCAGCACTTAGTAATTTAAATTTCGTGAACACCTCGTAGTATTGACAACTAGCCGACAAGACACGAATCACAACCGATTGCTGCTTTGAGGTTTGGAGCAGCTGTGCGACTTTATCAAGAAAGTATTAAACGTTTAGTTTCCGAAAATTTACCAGTGTTATCTATCAGAGCTTTCATCTTCTCTTTCTAACTGGTCAGATGAAAGGTTTTGTAAGTGTAGTCCACCTTTTAGGTCGATGTTTAAGTCCAGATACGCAACTATTCCGAGCCGAACTGATTAGGCAGCCAATTGCAGATAAACGCCTGTAATGGGAAAACAAAAGCCCTTAAAGGAAAAAAACACGAGCGTCATGGATTAAAGGAGTTTAATAGTATTTTCATATATTTTATTAATGTGCATGTTCAAGTTCCGACAGTGATAAGGTTGCACATAATAGAAACGTAAGAAACTTAATAATATCCAAATATATTTGTTAGTGTTCATGTTCAAGATCAGACAGTTTCTCAACTCACCAGGTTGCACATTAACTGAAATAAATGTAATCAAATGTTCATGTTGAAGTTCAGACACCTTTTGAAGTCACCGCGTTGCACAACAACAGACATAGGTTAAAGCTTTTGTTAGTGACCTTAGAGTTTGATAAAAAGAAAAAATATGCATGTCTTTTTATTACTATTGTTGCCATCCATGCATTTCCATTACACCAGCAGTAGCCACATGCACCTACTGAGTGCCTATTTTTTTTTTCAATGCGGAAAAGTGATTCCGACGGCGTACCATTGTCAAACAAGTTAACTGTCGTGCTACTTGGTACGGCGTCTCAGTTCTCTAATTTTGTGAAAGTTTCACAGGGCCGAGGGAATATCCTATACAAAACTGATTTAAATAACGAACGCGGCAAAAATTTACCCGTTTGTTGACAAATGCATGCCACCTTCAGTCACGTTCTGTTCACGTGCAACGGTGGTCAACACTGTGCCCTCAGATGTCGTAGTTTGCTCCCCGTGAACTTTTGGCGGGAAACAGCTTCATTGTTGAACGTCATGTGACGATGAAGGTTGCCACAGTGGCAGCGGTGTTGATGTTGGTAATTATAATGTCATGGCAACCTACACTGTAAGGAACTTACAAATTAAACTGATCGCAAGGCTTGTTTACATGTCAAGTGACGTCTGATATAGGTGTATCTCTACAACTGTGTACAATTGCTGTTTATTTGTTACATTCTGTTGTCCTTCGAGTTTCAAAAATTCTGTAACGAGCTACCATGCAGTCAGATAACACAAGTGATGCGAGGCAACCTTTTCTATAACGACTTACTGTCTAGTGGACTTTTATAGTAGCATCTGATTTAGAAAGCACTTATTTTCAGAACAATTTTTAATGCAACGGATTGCAAGTTTAAAGGGCATTGCAAGGGACAGAGGATGTTTCATACACTAGGTATTTCTAGATGGTTGTTGTTGTAGCTGCTTTAACAGCAAATACAATCAGTGAAAAAATATTTAACAAATTGGCAACGCCTCTTGAAAGTACATAATTTTGATAAAAAAATTAAAAAATACAAATAGGTACTGTTTCATTGAATGTATAAAAGCCTTTCAACAAAAGGTAAGAAGTATTCGGGAAAAATTTGTAGGCCGCGAGGAACGCCGGGATTTTTCATGGAATACTACCCGTTTCATACCACAGGATATGCAACGGGTTTCTAGCTTTCTGATTGGCTGTATTCTCTATGGCACGGGATGAATGCTTATACATGGCTGTAGATAGTTTCAGATATTTAACAATTATCCTGTGAAATCGCGCGGAATATCGCCTGATACTTTGCCGACGAGGCGATATCGTTTTGTTATTCAACACACTGATAACAAAGCACAGTTTTCTTGCAGAAAAGCTTAAGACGATCTTTATTTTGCCATTTTTCTCCCCGACACACAAAATTTCGTATATCGCAGGATATCTGTTGACTTACGGACGACGAATATTCAATGCACCATGACCATAACTGGGCAGCGTTTCAATGTGCTGATGTACGTTTACAAATAGGGCTTGCCGTACAACAATACTTTCCATACTGTAGATGGGCCCTATGTAGTTTTGTGACAGCCTCACTAGTGATATCTTGTCTGTATTAATTAATACTGTTTCAAGGAGTCACTACCCTGACTGGAGGTGTTTAAAATCCTTTTACAAGGCTTGCGAAAATATCATCCAAATACGCAGTTAGATGAAAGGCCGAGGTTTTACTCATTTTCTGGGAAAAGGAGCGGTAATAATGCGGTTTTCGTTTCTAAAACTGATGGAAAAATTAAGAAAACTGACGGACCTGGCGAAAGGATCATCACCATCTATCTCGTACTTCGCACAAAGGCCGTAAGGATGCAATTAAATGAAACCCTTTACACGACAAATTTTTGTTGGCCAACTCACGTTGGCGTGTGTGAACGACACAACAACATGTTGGCCGACTGTTGGCGACAAATAAAACTTGTCTCTATTCTCGCCAACTTTTTTTCGTGTTGGCCAACTCGCATTTGACGTGTGAACGATAAACATACATGTGTTGCTGAATTTTTACCATCCGCAAAAATTTTTGAACGCGGTTTTATCCTCTGCGCGAAGCTCTTGCACGAGCGTATTGTACACGCCAAGGGAAGGATTTCTTGCTATGTGTGGTTTTACCCAAACCTTTCTGTTTCTCCATCGCTTTTTGTTGTTTCTTCGACGAAAAACATAAAATAAAAGCAAGCCTGAAGCGGCAACTCTCCGTGTGTGCCATTGCGCCACGGACGCCATGTTGCGAGTTGGCGTATGTTGCGATTTGACGTGTGTTTGACGTGTGAACGCAAGAGTTGGCCAAATTTTTTGGAGTTGGCCAAGACATGTTGGCCAAAAAAAAAAAATTGTCGTGTAAAGGCTGCTTTACAATTAGACCTCTACAACCCTCAATTAAGCAAGAACAATTGAAAACTGTTACCTCAAGCAATAAAATGTGAATTTTCTTTTTGTTTCCTAGCTGCACTGAACTTCTACTAAAGGGTCTAATAAGCTTAATGATTGATAACGTTTCTCTGTGGACCTTCCTTCACATCTTGGCTAGTATGCCACTAGCTATCAGCATTTGACGTTTCTATATGTGCTTTTGGGTGCATGTAATTCATAGCGGGGGAACTTTATTTGGCGCGGAGAGCAAAAATATTTGGCATTTGATTAGCTCCATCTTCGTAGATATCTATATTAAAGTGGATTTTTAAATGTTAAAACATTGCCGGGATCTTGTTTAAACAGAAAGAATTTAACATCGGGTTCGCCTACAAACCGCCTCTGTACAGTAAAGTCCCGTTTTGCGGACACCCGCTTATACGGGCAGTTGTGTTTGTCCCCGAGGAACGGAAAGCTCGTATACCCCCCCCCCCCCCCCCGCCAGGAAAACTTAATTTTTTTTTCTAGCATAGTGTGTCAGTTTGCTGAACTATTTCTTGTAGCTATATTGGTCCGAAATCACAAGAAATTCAACTAATGGACTTTAAAAAAACAAAAACCTCCCTTCAATGTGAATTTCAGTGTGTTTTGTTTTCTTTAAAGGTCTTAGAGGCAACTCTCTGTGTGGGGGTGAAACAAAAACTTCCAGCTAGAAACCCTGTCTGCATACGGGAGACCCCTGTGAGGGTTGTGCGGAGTCTCCCCCAGCCCCTTCCCCCCAAGACAAAAAATCATATTGGTGTGGCTATCGTCAGACGTTAAAATACTGAATGTGACTGGGCTGAAGGTCTGGCGTTAGCAGCTACGCCCGACGTTAAATTTTATGCAACTCACCCCTGTTTTCTATTACGTTAGTCGTCTAAATACGGACGGTTGATACGGACAACGGACACTTTAAATTAAATTTAAATAAGAAAGGAAAAACGAAGAGGATTCTGGTAGTTGTAGTAAAATAACGTCATTGTTTAGAATGCAAAACGCGAAAGTTTCAGCAAGGAGTGCTCAAGATGAAGCCTGATGCATTTGAATCTTCTTAAAAATACCCCACTGTCATATTTATATTTTAAGCTTAAAAAGAAAAATAAAGGTTCAAAACAAAGAAGAATCTCTTCGAGTACGCAATCGTAAAGTCCGACTGGTAGCCGGTATACTGTAAAATGCTTTCGTAGCTAACCTTAGCGAAGGGACAAAAAAATATAAATTACCTGAAGTGGAAGGTTGCTAGCAGCGGAATTTCATTTTCAACCTTGTCACCTTCAAACTGTGAACTCTGGGGACTGTGGTCTTCGATATATCCTTTCATGGTTCAGTTGCTTGCTTCGGCGTCGTTTACTTTTCATGGCTCGAGTTTTTTGCAGTTCCGTGGTTTGCCAAAGTTTTTATCATCAGTTATGGCGACAAGGAAATAACAACCTTTAAAAATTTGGTTCTTCCCGCCATGTGAACGCCCCACATTGCATTGCGTGCTTATTAGCGGGAAGATACCCATCAAGCTTAGCAAGACGGGTCTTTCAAGATGGCGGCCGAGAATGGCTCTGTCGTGCTGAGAATAAAACGAAAGAGAACAGAAGATCCGTTGGATGCACTGCGTAAGTAAATAAATTTCATTAATTATAACCACATTTGCCTTCTATTTATTTAGTTCTCTTAGCTCACCAACTTTTCATTCCCTGGATTACCTGGATTGAACATAGTGCTAGCTAGTTTTTAAACAGTGGATCGATCTTGTTGTTACAGTTGTTGCTCAAGTTTTCAAAAAACCGCACATTGAGGAGAAGAGCGAAGACAGCGGCAAGGATAATGCTGACTCGAAGAAAGATCATGCATCCTCGACAGGTGAGTATTTAAGTTTGACCGAGCAGAATGATCATAATTAAAATATTATTTTTTAAACCTGAAATTTATATTTCGTACATTTATACTTGAACCGACACAGAGTTTGTTCGTTTGTTCTCCCTAAAGATTGCTGTTCTGGATAAACTGCCTCGAAGTTTTGGACTAAGATTTAATAAATGATGCAAAACATAAAAGTTTTTAAAAAATCTGATCAAGTCTTGAACTAAAGGAGAATGACAGAAAGGAAGCTTGCTTGTTTACATTTTTGATAGGGGGGAGGGGAGAGTGATTATAACAGATAAAACTTGGATGTGCTGCAATGGAGCAGCATGAAAGGGTAGTAGGAATTATTCCACATAGTGTGAAGAATGTGAATGTTTTTACAGCACTGGACTTTGCAAAATCCTAATAATTCACCAATTAATGCTTGTGTTTATAAAATTTATAAACATTTAATGTAGATACAATTTAATGTATCTGAAATAAACAGGATTTAAATTAACACAAATTCAAGGGAAAATAAGCTAGCCAAGACTGAAGGAAATTAAGAGCAGGTTTTTAATATCTTATAAATGGATGAAATCTTGTGTGCCATCAACGGAGATGTACATTTTAAGAATGACAGGGTAATAAATAATTATTTGTCATAATTTTAGTTGAACGAGTTTTCAAGTTTGTTGGAAGTGTGCCACAAGGAGATGATTTGAAAAAGAAAGACCTGTTGGTAAGGAGTTTACAGTACACAGCCTGTGCATGTTATTTATTATAATTGACAATATTGTTTGTTGGAGGCAGTGTGGTTGAGTGGTTAGGGTGCTAGACTTTTTATCCAGAGGTCCTGGATTTAAGACCCACTTTGACTACTATCTGGGGTTGTTTCTCAGTAGCCGCGAGCTCAACTCGTAGGCAGAACTTGTTACAGCGGTTACCAATAACACGCGACCTACGACATTCAAATGAGTCGGATAAAGTTGTGTTTTGGTGGACGTCAATCAAGCAAAAGCCTTTGAAATTATTTTGAATTCTGACAAGATTCCAAGGTAACCCGGCAAGAAACTAAGACTTTTACCTCGCTAAGAGAAGGTAAACTTTATTTAAATTGATTCTCGAGCCAGATCAAGCGCAAATAAAAGGTTTTTTTGAATTAAAAATTTCAATTTTCACTGCATGTGATAATTTACTCACTTGCACGCATCGCTGATTTATTATAAGGTGTAGCGATTTCAAATGTTTCATAAAAAAATATGGCTTCATCTAAACAATGCCCATTTTTTTCAGATAATCTGGCTTGAAAATAAACTTTCATAAAGTTTACCATCCGTCAGTGGATAAAACTGTCAATTTCTTGGTTCTGTTGCCTTGAAACGGTCTCAGAATTCAAAATAATTTCAATGACTTTTCTGTGATTTACGTCCACCAAAACACAACTTTATCGGAGTCTTTTGAAGGCGATAGGTCAACGCGTTTTATTGGTAACCGCTGTAATAGCCAGCTGGTCTGCTCCTGTCAGCTGGGATTCTTAACCATGTCATGTTGTATTGGAAATAGTTGTTTCTTCCTGTTTGTGTCATTATCCCTGAAAAGCTACTTTTGGGGAGAGGATAATTAAGTATATTATTATTATTATTATTATTATTATTATTATTATTATTATTATTATTATTATTATTATTATTATTATTATTATTAGAGTTAGGAACCAATGACTGTGGCTGATATAAAAATTGTTACCTGATTCTGGAATAAAGAGGATAAAGATGGTGCATCCATGTTAATCTACTATGTAAAGTTGCCAGAATAACTGTGAGGATCTTTACATATAAATAAACTGTATTTATTTGTTAGGACCATGCAGCGTATCTTTTACATTAAAAATAGTTGGGACATGTACTAACAGTGTTTATGATTTCAGGCCAAAATTCACAAGCAATCCATAAGCCATGAAAACCTAACGAAATCTCACATGCACAATCAACAAACAGTGCAAGATAGATTGCGACAAAAGAAAAAGGTACAATTTGTTTTCACCCTCAATATGGTCTTCTTTGTTTTTATCCTTTTGTGTAACTATTGATGAGGTTGACCAACTATCTATACTTTCACTGAATATTGAGGTAATCAGCCTTAGCGTACATGTAGTCCTGACAGCGGGTGGGGGTACTCCCTATTATGGACTGTATGGGGTGAGTCCACCCAAAATGGGTACCTTCTTCAGGCCTGAGGTATATAAAAAGGCAAGGAAAACTGTCATTTAGGTGCTTAAAAGGGCTTCTCAAAATATCTGGAACAGACCCAATGAAAATGATAGCGTTTATACTGTTGGTATGTGAAAGGGGTACCATTTCCTCTATGGAAGGTATAATAGTGTAAGAGTTTGGACCTCGGGCAGAGCCTCCCCAGAGCCCCCCCCCCCCCCCCCCCCTTCAAAGCATGTAATATTATTAACCTGTATGAATTTCTGTTGTTCCAAAAAGTACCCATACCCCTAGTCCTCCCACAAAAGGTGTTTGTATCCCCACCCCACCCCTCAGCTGGAAATTCAATTATACTTTCCTTGAAACTTGGCTTTTGAGTCCTCCCTCGTCCTGTTGGTGTTTGATGTGTATTAGTCAGGAGCTGAGTGCAAAACACAAATTGAAACCATGTTTGATCTTCAAAGTGATTGATACAGTCAGTGTATGTTATGCAAAGCTTGTGCTTATTCCACCAGTTGTTAGACCAGGAAGCAAGATTTAAAGTCATTTCTTCACACAGAGAAAATGAAACAGATTCTTCAAGGTATGCTCATGAATCAATATCCCATCTCTCATTTTTTATATTTCAGCATAATTGCAACAAATTAAAATCTGAGCCAAGGATGAAATTGAACACTCAGTGTAGTACAAAGAATTCCTCTCAGGCTGTGCAGGTCAACAAGGTTACTTTTTGATGTTGGAGAAGTACATTACCTTTAGGTGCTCACTTACCTGATGTAAGCCATCTTAATGGCTATTAATGAAAACATAGATCTAGGGAACCGACCCAACATGAAATTGCCCCAGTTAAGTACGCCCAGAGAGCATCTGTTGACCAAAGAGGAAGGCTGAAATATAAACTTTCTTCAAACCTTCAAAAAAACTGCATTGGTACATGTATAACAATCTTACCTGTGTACCAGGGATTGAATTTGTGCACAGGTTGTGCATAAAATTGTGTGCTTGTAATAGGAAGTTAAAATGGAAGGGCTGTTACAGTCCTTAAGCCAGTAGTTCACACTTAAGCAGCATAATGAGGCACTTATGCCAACTTACATAAAATATTTATGTAACTGTGCGATGAAGGGATAAAAACTGATTTTTTTGTCTACGTAAAGTCGTAAACATAAAGAAAAAAATCAGATATTCAATGACTGAACAATGTCTAAATTTTTATGTACACCCACAAATGTGTGAAGTTAAGGAGCAAGTTGCCATTTTATAGCAGAACTTCTTGTTTAATTCAGGACACTGTAATTCACAGTCTGTCATTTGACTCCATGAGCTCTATTACAATGCCTTGATTCTTGAATAAAATTCTGATTTATTGCATTTAAACACCACAGCCACTCAGAAAGTAACAGTAGATTATCTGAGGAAGCAAACAGTGGTGCTGGTAATACTTCATCTGAGGAAGCTGTTGATGATGTTGATTTGGAGGTGCAAAGGCTACTGAGTGTTTATGATGTCGTTAAAGATGAAGAGTCCCTTAACAGGTAAGAGAATATTTCACTCAGTCAAAAGGTGTATTTCTTGTGTAAGCTAATGGAGGTCTAGTGGTCTGGTGATTGGTGTGGGCATCTCAGAGGACAGCTGAAGGTTGGTACTTCAGGTTCTGGCCTCTGCCATCGCATTGTTTCTTTAGACAAGAAACTTTTCACACAAGCGATAGAAGCGGAATCAGACTAAGAAGAATCTTCTGACATAATGTGAATCGATAAGATGGAAGTAGAAACAGAAGCCTCACTGTTGTTCAAAATGGCTGAAGGCCATCATGTTTTCCGTTCTTAATCAGAATGAGCTATATAATTGGTTGATTCTCCTGCTTACACTTCCTATCAACCAGTTCACACTTGATCTCAAGCGACAGAATCAGAGGTGGAATTGAAAGAAAAAAAGAAATGTTCACTTCTGATCCTTGCGATTCTGATTCTGTTGAGCTTATGATTGCGATTCTGTCTCTTTTCACTCTGGAATGGAAGGTTCCTTACACTTCTGATTCTGACTCTACTTCTGATTCCATTGCCAGTGTGAACCAGCCCATATTCAAACTCAAAGTAGTCAGCTATCTTTATTGTAGTTGCTTTCCATAGTAGCTTGCTGCCAGCTACTAATGATAGCTGTGATAAAATTATTATAATTTATGGAATTAATGATTATATTATTGTTAATATTAATGGAAAGGAAATTCATTATAACAAAAAGGAGATATCAATGTTACAGTGTTCTCAAGTAAATACATATAGTAGCAAGCATACTTCAGCAAACCATAGATCTTGTGACGAAGAGACCTCCTTTTCATAGCATAATAAATTGATTAGGTGACCAATTCAGTGTTAAATCTTTTGAGAAAATAAGATACTGGTAATAGTACATTTTTTTTTGAAAGCAAGAGACTAGTTGAAGCCATGACAAAGACAAATTCTTAATTAAGAGCTTGATATTAATACTGGTTGGAAGTCATTTTTGGATGACATTGCCTTGAAATGTATGTACACTTTGTAATTTTGTTTCTGTTTTTTTTTTTTAATCTTTTTGAATACAGTGAGACAAAAAGAGAACAAAGACAAATAAGAAAGAGACAACAGTCTGATGATGTTAATGCGATACTGTGTAACTCTGTGAAGATGATTCGTGAAAAATTAACAGTGTCTGAAGGTGTGTTGTTGAATGGTTCCACTATAAATGTAATGCACTGTGATGCAGACCCTTTATGTAATGTAATTAACTGGGAGCTTGAGGGAGGATGTGGGCCGCCTAAGCCAAAGTGTGACTTTACCTTCACTAAGAGAGGACCTTCTATTTTGGGATGGGTGTTATTTCTCTATCAATGATAAAAGCATCTAAAACAAAAAAGTAGGGATGGAGTGGAGATGCAAGTCAGAAGTTTTGTTTTCTCTCTCGTTAATCATGAAATTACTTAGCAAGAAGGCACACCTATCATATCCTAGCCTGCAGAGCAGGCGTATTTGGGGGTACGATAAAGGACATAAAGGATACGAATACTCTATGCCGCCATCTTGGATGATAAAGCTGAAAGAGGGTTAGGCCGAGGCCAAAAAGGATTCCGAGGGAGAGGACGACGCCCCTCACCCGCCCCTCCTCCACTAGTCCCAATTCTCTACGCATCCAAAATGGCGGCCTTCTAACGCGCGTTCGAATGCGCCCAAAAACGCCTGCTCTGCAGGCTAATCATATCCACACACTTAGTGCTGAGTGGTATTAAAAACACATTTGGTCATCAGATTTTTCTGCAAACAAATATTGCATTTATATTTCATGAGTTTTAAGTAAATGCACAATATTTACCTGATATGTATTATACACTAAGTACCTATATTGGCTTGACTGAGCCTTTTACAGGACAGGTACTTGTACTTGCCAAAAAAAACCCCAACATTTTCAAGAAGTAAAATTCATTTTCAAGTTTTTTTTTCTATTCAGCTCCAAATGTAGAACAGTCACGGGCAACGAAATTGTTTTAAATCATTTAGGCAGAGGCCATCTGTCTCTAGAAGGAGTGTACAACTTTTTCTGGTCCAGCTTGTGCTTATGCGTATGGCCCCCACACAGAGATTTTTCAATAGCTTAGCAATGAAAGCACATTTTTTTTTTCAGAACCTACAGGTTGTAAAACAGAACAGAAGAGATCAGAAAAGGAGGGATATGTTTATGACTTCTATTACCCAAGTGATAATTATGGAAGACTTGGTGATATGTGAGTATTTGAAAACTTCTTATTTAAACTTCTTTGTTTTTGTTTTGTTTTTTTAATAATGTAAAGCATGTAATTTGAATTGCTGTTTGTACTTGTACAACATTCAAGTTAAAAATTGAAGGACTTGGTGGAAAAAACGTTTCTTGTATGAAAGTGAGGATTTGGCCTTAAAATCCTATTTTCACAAAATTTAAGATATATAGACTCCTGAAAACTGAACCTATCTGTGTAAACAAAAAAAAAAAATAGGAAGCAAGTGGGCATCAGGTACTTCTTGAGTTTTAAGCATGAGTCATATGCTAATTCATCAATTTCATCTTCCAATTCACACTGCCTACTTATGCTTTTCTCCTAGCATCTCCTTTTTGCAGGCTATGACAATTTGTTGCTAATCATTGTGGGCATTCTCCTCACTGTGTATTTCCCATAGTGCTAGTTGTAAACTTTTTTTTATTATTATTAATAGAAACACTTCATCTTTGGTGATCATGGCCAGTGGGTGGTTGTATTAATGGCATATTTCCACAGTACCTAACCTATTAACAGTATGAACCTTTTTTATTATTTCGCAGAGTTGAAGTTTTACCATTCGACTCAGAACTTGTCCACGAAACACTAGAAGAGGATTTTGGAGACATTTATGATGATGATGATGACTCTAATGGTGAGTACAGAGCACAGTTGAGGGGTGGGGGCGTTAAAGTACTCTGTTGAATTTAAGTTTGATTTTGGTTTTTATCAAAGATATAACCAATTTCCAGGAAAATTATTGGCCTGAGTTTCTTGAATGAACTGTCGTAGGTCATTTGCCAGATATAAGGGGAACCAAAACAAACAGAAAGAAAACCTAAGTTTGTTTCCTCTCCTCTTTGGATTGCCCTCACTTTTGACAAGTGGCTTGCGACAGTTCAATCAAGAAACTTTCTTCCAAGACCATCTTACCCCTGAATTTGGTCATATTTTTGATAAAACCATAAGTCAACCTAGAGTTCGGCAAAGGCCCTTTACGCTGCCAGCTCCTTGATTGCGCATGTTGGTTAGTATGTACAGCAAGCACTTAGTAAAAATCTGTCATCTTGAACTGTAGTGAAATTTTGAATCACCTCCCGATTGTATTTTCCGTCATTTCCAGATGAAGGCAATTGGAGAAATGATTACCCTGATGAAGATGAAGGCTTGTCTGACTCATCACAGGAGAGAAGATTTTATGAAGATTATGGATTTGATTCAGGTGAACTTATTTACAGCTGTAATAATCAAGGGTGCTTACATGACAAGGGGCACAAAGTCAATTATAAAGCGCTCCTGTGCACTTCAGGGGTAGTGACTGACACCCGTGAACGTTGTCTAATTTTCCCCTCTGCATTTCAGATGAGGGATATCGAAGATATGCTTTTGATGACGATTTGTCTGACGACGCTAACTAAAGAGAGAAATGACGAAACTGGGAGTTGATCAGCGACGCAATCAATCGTGGGAAGCCAGCACGAAGCAGGTCGTCCAGGAACGCGAGAGACAAGAGAGGAATTCGTTGCTAATAGCAAAAATAACACGATGCACCAAATTGCATAAAATGTGAAGGCGTAGACTGGAAGAAGTATTAACTTAAACTTAAGTGCAATGTGCAATGAAGCAAAGGGCAATGAGCTTAGTGCAAGCACAGCAACAATGTCAAAAGCAAGCAACCAGACTATAGTTTAGCGCCTAGTATCAAAGAACAAATTCTCCTATCTTGAGTTGTCCCTCTTATAAAAGTAACGGGGAGAGGTTATTAAAATATCAAGAAAATTCGCCTTGGGTGATCATATCCTAAATTCTCGTGACCTCAGGGGTTGATTAAGTACGATATTACAAGGAGAAACTTGATGCTGATCACTGTTAGGGCTTAAAGGGTTAAAAGTAAAAAAGCTAGAGTCTTGCATTCGGCTTTATGGGAAGTAAAATTAAGTAAGTTCGGGACAAGGTAATGCCATTGTTAAGTTAAGGGGGCAATTTACCTAAATTTGAATGAAATTTAAAGAGGTTTTAAGAAGGGATAGAAGAAAGAAAATGATTTTTGGAACACCAACAGACAGTTGATACCCACGCAAGAGCACCCCGGGTTGTTAGTGGACTAACTGGTATCCGTCTATTAATTATTAAATACAAATTCTAATTTTTAAACTTCACTAAATCTTTCATATTTCTTATTTCTCTTAATTTAACCAATCCTTCTAAAAAAAACTACTCCTCCCAAATATATCCAAAAATCACCCAAAAATTTACAAAATACCCCACAACACAGATTCACGGGATAATGATAGGGTTTTTGGATTGCTTGAAACGTGAATGAGAAATTGCCGTTAAAGCCATGTCAAGTGGCAGAAAAATGGCGTTTAGGTGAATTGCCCCCTTAAGACGAACATTTTAAGAAAAATCGTTAATGTAATCGACATCAACCTAAAAGATGTAGAGAAATCCACGAGTTTAAGACTTCTGCCAGAGTTGTGAATGAAAACAGTAATTTCACGACATTATAGGACGAAAACAAGCTTCGCACCAAAACGAGGCTGCGCCTCGTGCACATCTAAGAAAATGTGTCCCACATGGGAGCAAAAGACGCTGTCGCGTCTTATATAATGTTTTTAGCATCATCAGGTTTTCGGAGCTCCCTCGGCGGGTGGACCGGTGAGGGTGGGACTCTGCAGAGACTCTGCGCCCAGTAACTCTACCCCAATGAGGGGGGTAGGGGGGAGCAGAGACGGGGGAGCATTTTGCTCAAATTATTTTTCATTTTTTTTATTGTTATATTAACATGTTAAAAGGCGCGTTTTAACTCGCATCCACTTCACATGGATGTATCTGGCATTGTAAATTCGATGTAAATGTTTAGAAAGCTAAGTTCTTGTCCCCCTTTAAGGGGGCAATTTACCTAAATTTGAATGAAATTTAAAGAGGTTTTAAGAAGGGATAGAAGAAAGAAAATGATTTTTGGAACACCAACAGACAGTTGATACCCACGCAAGAGCACCCCGGGTTGTTAGTGGACTAACTGGTATCCGTCTATTAATTATTAAATACAAATTCTAATTTTTAAACTTCACTAAATCTTCAATATTTCTTATTTCTCTTAATTTAACCAATCCTTCTAAAAAAAACTACTCCTCCCAAATATATCCAAAAATCACCCAAAAATTTACAAAATACCCCACAACACAGATTCACGGGATAATGATAGGGTTTTTGGATTGCTTGAAACGTGAATGAGAAATTGCCGTTAAAGCCATGTCAAGTGGCAGAAAAATGGCGTTTAGGTGAATTGCCCCCTTAAAAGGTGCTCGTTCGGCAAGTTTAGCTGTAGGAGTTAGAAGATACCATTACTTGTAAGCCTACTTCTGAAATCTCCTTACCACAGGAAAGTACTGCTCTTGAGATTTCATTTGAATGGTCTTACTTTGAGATTTCGTCCACAGATTTGAAATTTAGACCACCTTGTTTAGCACAATAAACAATACTACGGGAAAGTAATGCTCGGTAGCTTTCATCAGCGGCACCTAACGGTTCATTTCGTTGGACATCTGTTCGGAATGCCTTAACCGCCTCAGATATTAGGATCAGTTTAGTTGTAAAGAAAATCTAAAGTTTTCTTCGGCAAAATGTCTGCCGAAAATTTCGTAACTCCTGGAAAACCAATTCCTTTCGTTGTCCGAAGGAACAAATGTGTCGTTAAAAATGCGAGAAAAGGTCAGCTAGCATTTTTGTAAAGCCACTAACAGCTGGTAAATTTGGGGAATAAGATTCCTTCGCCTAAATCTCTCTGTAAGTATTGAGCTAAAGCATCCGAACAGATCAAATTGTATTAGCTTACACAAATGTATTTAGAAGGGAACAAAATGATCTGGGTATACAGGAGACAACTTTTGAAGTATTTTTGCTTAAATGTTTTTGTTGGATGTGTTTCATTTGGGTGGTCGTACTTTAGGGTTTCATGGATCAGTTACTTAAAAGTAAGAACAACCCTTCATAGTGTAATAAAAAACTACACGTGAATTTATCAGAGAACAAATTCTTCTATCTTGTCCCCATACTTATAAAACTTTGGGAGAGAAGTTATTAAAATATCAAGAAAATTCATCTTGGGTGATCATATCTTTAATTCTCATGACCTCCGGAGTTGAATAAGCACGGATATTACAAGGAAAAATTTGATGCTGATCACTGTTTGTGCTTAAAGGGTCAATAGAATGGTCGCAGTTCTAGATCTCATTGACAGACTTAAAAGTTAGGGTCACCTTGCACAGCATAATAAACAGCAACAAACGAAATTATTTGCTAGGCTTACATTTGAGTTGCCGCACCTTAAGAGGATTTTATCCACAGTTAAAAGTTTGAACCAAATCGGACGATTACTGGTGTGACAGCAAGAGAGAAAGGTATTATGAAATAAAATACTGTATTTAATAGGAAATTGCTTGGTTTGTAACAGAAAATTCAAATAAAATTGAAATTGAAGTTGTTTAACCGTCCATTGGAAGTAGATATCTTATACTAAATCAAAAGGTGTTAAAATCAGGTGAGTTCTTCGGCACTTGGAAAATTGTCACGTGTACCAGGAGAACCCGACCTTTACACTCGACTATAATTGAGAGAAAACGCCAGGAATGATCGTTGTCAAGACGAAGACGTTAGTAATTGTCATTTCCTTGCGTCCTTGTAACCAACGTATGATGGCACTATGGCTAAAAAAATACATTAAAATTTCTATTTAAGTATTTGTCCACTTTGTACCTACCACAAGTCTGCTGCCCGATCTCTTCGTATCTCTGACATACGGGCTTTTTGTTATGCTGGTAGCTAGAGCGGTGCGCAAGTAACGAAGTGAACCAATCAGAACTCGTACAAACAACACGCAACCAGTGTCAAGCGCGGGAATGACGCAACCATTACTAAGCGCGGGAAAACATGGAACTGGTGCCAAGAGCGGGAAAACGCACGTAAGCTAAATCACGAGAAATCATGATTGGTTTGAAAAACAGCGTGTTTGCTGTGATTGGTTGAAGCGACACGGGTTTTTAAAACCAGTTAAAGAACAGTTAAAGGAGAGCAAAAGAAAAGTTATTTGGCTTAAATTACCCAAGGTACAGTCCGCGCTAAACAAAAAATTAATAACCGCAATCTTTTAATTTAACTTAGTACAAATATGTCAGAGTAAGAATTCCGTTTTAATCCTAAAAAATCCTTAAAAGTTAGCTCTATAAAACTATTTAAGATATTCTGCAGTTATTAAAAATACAAGGAATAAAGAAACTTCTGATTGCAAAAATATATGGGAGAAAATGTATAACCCAAACTCCCAACTGGGAGAGCTATTTACACAGGAACATTTGTGTTTCCTTTTGAAAACTGTGTTCTTCAACATTGAGTAACTCCACGAATAGGGACCATGCTTCACATCCTGGAAGGTTTTTTTTTTACCAACTCAAACAAACATCAGAATTTTTAGTTATGTTTAAAGTTGGTATTTCTTGGCGCGCTGATATTTTCCCAAGAAGTTCAGACGTTTCGGGAATACTGTCTCTTCATAGGTGAGGCTGGCCGTCAGGATTTTTACCCGTCTTGGTCTTCCAAAACGGAAAATGTTAATGTCGATAAACTTTCCAATGGTGGTCCCGTTATTCGACTCTTTTTACCAATTTCAGGCCTTTCTCAAAAAATTTGGCGCTCAGGCGTGGCTACTTCGTTTAATTTCAAGACTTCCGAGTATATAGTATCTTGCGGTAAATTTGGTTGAAAATACGAAATCTCTTGGAACCAATTTCCTTAACAAATTTTGGGTCTCGTTCGCATAAACTGTACACCAACCACTTTCCTGACATTAATAGTCCAAAATAGCAAGCATCACACTTACAGTGTCTATTTTGGAGAGCGTTTGAAAATTTGTACTGTAAAAGCAATTTGACCAAAAGTACTCCAGTGAAAGCTCATGAAGTGGGTAAAGGAAAGGTGATCAAGTTCATTGTGGCAGAGAAACAGTGACAATAAAAAGTAGAACATAATTTGCCTGGTAGTTTGCTTTCTCGCGGATTAAAAGATTCAACTAGAACTACAAATCAGAAACCAAAATATCAAGCAATTATGTTCTTCCTTTTATTTCATTTCGTCTCTGTTTCTCTACAGTAAGGAGCAGTTCTAGAACTACACTCAACTGATACATAGTGTGTTCGTTTGTTCTTTTTTTTTTTTTTTTGCCAAAGTTTGGAAACTTGGTTTCCACTAATATTATTGGTTTGTTGACGAGGTGCAGCTGTTTTGGAAGTTAATGTAAAAACAGAAACACTTTAATCCAACTCGCAAAGGGTAATTTTGTCTTATTGCTGAAGAACCAGAGGCAACATACACACCACGTCTTCAGACAAATTTGCAGTTATAGTTCGATTCCGTTTCAGGCGTTAACAATGATGATCCTGGGTCTTCTTCTTCTGCTGGAATCCACACTTGACATTCACTGATCTGAAACGACTGTTTCCTCGTCTCCTCTCCTCTGGTCTTGTCACATTCACCACACTTCATTCCCTTATCCTTTGACCGTTCAAATTCCTTAGCAGACAAAGATGGCGTCCTCACCCGATAAGTCTTGTCGAACGAAGACAAATCAGCTTTCAGGCCTCGCTCGCTGGTACTACGTGATACTGAGATGGGAAAGAATCGCTGACCCCAAAGTATTTCCTCTGCCAAGTACGAAGCTCTTGCCTGTGTAACCATGCCTGTATTTTCGACAACGCCTTCTAACACAGCCACTATTTCCATCCGGGAATTTGCGAGGTCTTGAGCCCCGAGTTCGTAGAGGGGACTGTTTTCATCGATCACGTGAACAATTGTTAAAGGAAGCAAAAGAAACGGGCTGATACGCTGGCCAACCTCGACTCCATTTTCAGTGCAAACCGGAAGTTCTTGTTGGGAGATAAGGGTTTCTTGTCCTTCTACAGTGGTACGAAACCGGAAGCAGTGAAGCGATATTGTTATGTCTAATAACTGACTTTTACGTGCGTCGCAGACACGGAACATTAAAGACATCAATCCTTCTTGCGACGCTATGACGGCATGCTTGGAGAACATCACCGTTTGGGCTCTGGGACGAGGGCGGGAAAGTTTCGCGAAAATGAGGCCGAGGAGTGATGTAGACAACATAAAACCCGTGAGGGACTGGAGCAGAAGAAATACAATTGCCTCTGGGCAATCTGGTGTTATCTGTATTGGAAAAGAAAGGATTTTACTATGTAAAAGACCCATTGAGAAGCTTTGGTAGATGCTTGGGCAACACGACTGCATGTATATGCTTAGAATAACTTTACGGTGCAAAGGAATTACTCATAAGTACTATCTACAACGGCAAAATGATTGGCTAGTGATAGACTTGTTAAACATCGACTTCACGATTTCCCACATAAAACAGTGGTACGTTTTGGTATGAAACAGAGTTTCATCATCATACATAGCTGAAATGTACTGTTAAAGTGCCAATATTCTCGACAATATCCACAGCGAAGTGTCATTGAAAGAAAACTTACTCACGGACTGATGACATAAAAAACATTAAAAAATTGTCTAATTTTTCAACCTTTGGAACACTAGATATTCTGGAAACCAAATATGTTGGAGAGAGAAATAGGGTTTTGATAGACAAATTCGCGAGTTCGCAGAAAATTGTGTTCTATTAAAGAGGGATTTTAACTTTTGACTTTTTTGGTGAAAATAGTCTAACAAAGTCAATACCTTAAAACACTTAGTTAACAAATATTTCTAGAACACCAAAACTAAGAAATTAACTGAATTCTTGCAGTGAATAAGTCATGACCTGTTCTAGCGCATTTTGGAAACGAAAATTCGAGAACTTGAAAAAAAGTAAGCCTAACTTTTTTTCAAGTTTCAATCTATTTTAACGAGTCTGTCTGAGGCCAGAGACACTAATCGACCGTTCTAGCACCCTGTGTTGGTAATTTATAACAAAACTAGACAATTATTTTTAGCATATATAAAAAGAAAAACGTTTTGGGTTTTTAAAAATGACGCCAAATACCCGTGACACTTTTAGCCGCACAAGGACATGTTGACGTCATTGTCCCCTATATATTTACTCGGCAATTATACTCGCCCTGGGTAAAAGAACTACTTAAATATCAACCAATATCATATTGTTTTGCTTATGTTTTTTGTTGCCTCTATTCGAACTTCTTATATGGCCTTTCTTCTTTCAAATAACCCAAAAGAATTAATGTTTGTCGCATGTTGATCTGTTTCATTTTTTACTGACGCGGCTAGATATGTGTGCTTGCTATGAAGCTTTTTTGCCGGCTACAAACCAACACATCAATATAATCCTGGATATTTCGGTAGCATACAGTATATTGAATGCTTATCATGTTAAGCTTCCAACACGTTTTAATTTCATAGCCCCCGGGATTAGATCACCATTCCTAATCATAAACATTTCATTAAAATTCCCCCCTTTAATGTTTATTTCGCATTCAGTTCTTTGTTTGTAAGCGTCTAATCAGTTTAATTTTACGAATTTCTACAAACACCCCCGAGGTTTCGTCCGGCATCCAATTAGTGGTTTACTGATCAAAGTACAGATAATCGTCAAAGAGCCATTATAAGCACTTGCTCTAATACTGCACAAAATATACTCCAGTTATGCATAAATTGAGGCCACAAAAACAACAGAATGGTGCTAAGAGTTGGCCTCAAATTTAAAAAAATGTTGGTGCACGTCCTCAACTGAGCGCTCTTTTTGCTCAAATACAATTTCTCAGTTATTTGGCAAAATCAAATCAGATCACAGTAGTATAAAATATTGCACTTTTTTGACCTATAGTAATTGACTGTATGGCTTTGATCACCCTCTGAAATGGGACAGCTTGTTATAATGAAAAACTTTTCCTTGGCGAAAAGGATAACAGTCTTCATTTATCAATAACGACTAGCGCTCCTGGTTCTGCAGAGCCGGAGAGTAAACATGAGTCGTAAACGCGAAGTGCCACTGACATTCTCGTCTTTATACACTCTTTTATATTTGGTTCTTTTCCTTTAATGTTATATACGTAGAAGTCATTTACCTATATTTGTCGACTTCATGTCGCGCCTGGACTAGCCTGGCCTGCGAATTGTGTGATAGTTTTGTTCTAAACTAAAACTTTGTATTAAAATAAAGGTTGCTTTCATTCATTCCACTAAGCCTCGCAGGATCCAAAGTTCGTCTGTATTCTACCAACCGGTAACCTAATTTAGGGACATTACGTTATAACAATGAGCCAAATACTTCAGAATTTGACCGACGGAAGGAAAAATTTCACAGACATCTGCAAGTGCTTTAGATTTCTAAATTTGCGTGTTCATTAATCGTACGAATAACGTTGCAAACTGAATGCATGCAGAGGCTTTAAGAGAAGCTTTCACTTAGTCTGTCTACTGTATCGATTATCATTGGCTATACTGAACCTACGATAAATAGTACAAGTTCAAACCATATTTAAACACGACTTACTTGTAAAGCAATTGAAACTAAGCTCGTTTGCATTCATAAAATAAATAATAAATAAATGACTTTTATTTAGTGTCGAAGTATTTAGCACTATTGTACTAATTGGGGACACTATAAATCAATCAAATATATACAAACTGAACACAACATATGTTAAAAATCCCAACTGGTGGGAGACAAACCAGTTGGCTATTTACAAAGACGTGGCCTTGGATTTACAATATTGGGATATTGGATTTAAATATTTTAGATTTTTCCGAATTTTTACCTTCCAAATGGTCTTAATCATACCTCGGCTCATAAAAAAAGCACAAGAATATGCCCCTTCTAATTAATTCATGTGTATTCTAATTGTCTATCGCATAAAGTCTATGCACATAGCATAAACAGCTATCAGCTATCAGTCGGATCAAAGCTTAAAGCTTAAAGACGTCTTCAAAGAGGCTGCCACCTCATCCATTTGATGTCATAACATTTCTTTCATCCAAATGGCTCGCCATCGTATATCTTCACTGGACGGACGAGGCATAGCTAATTTGGATGAGCTTTTTCACAAAAAAATCCACAGAATCTTGAGGTCTTGTCTTACGACTTTATTCTTTGATCCGACAACGTTAATTATGGAAGTAGCTGTATATAACGCAGCTTCATAGAGGTTTTTGATTTTCAGGCCGGTTAGAAAAAAATATATTTTTATCAAACTAAGCTACAAATTCCATTAGTTTTACTGTGAATTACGAAATAAAAGGATTCTTTTTTTATCACTGTCACTTTAAAACAGCGTTTACATGGCTGAGGGAAGTGAAAAAAAAAGAAGTGTTTTTCTATACCTGTCTTCCCCCATATCCAATCGTTGTTTGTGATTCCACTGAAAACAAAAATGCTGACGTCCAGCTATCGACTTTTTCCACGCACAGTGTACCTTCATCAAATTTTTGCCGAAGCCAAAATATTAGGTAGTAAACAGTGCCAAAGAAGGACCAACTAAAGAGAAAACCTACTGAGTATAACCCGATAACCCACTGCCATTTTGCGTCGATAAACGAGGTGAAGAAATCCGCCAAGAACCGCTCTTTCTTCTGAGGAATGTTGGAAGCGCGTAGATGAAGTTTGCCATTCTTGTTGACCAAACGACTCCCTCTCGCCTCCGAGGATCTCCTTCCTTTAAAAGGCAGAAACGAGAGTTGATTAGAAGTTACGTTGATTCGTGGATGATCTTTGTTTTTCACAGACATGTTGTGGAAATGCTCGACTGTGCTAAAGCTCTGAGGTGCGAGGCGCGAGTAATACTGACTTAATGTGAAGAGTTGATTATATTCAACACCATGTTATATAATATAACAACACCAATCTTAACTATGTTCCAATATTAAATCTCTTAAGAATGTTAAAGCGTAAATTGGACAAATTTTGCGCAATTTCTGCGTAGGAAAGTTTAAATAGCAACAGGAAACGGAAAAGTGCTGAAATGGTAACTTTTCAGGATTTCGTCCACGGATTCAAACTTTATTGAACGACCTAGAACTTTGGACCCTTGGGAGAAAATTGCATTTTATATTACACACTCTGGTAATTTTTACCCTCTGTCACGAGAGCTACTGAGAAAAGTTAAATTACAAAAAAGATTTTTATTCCTTTAATTTTATCTTCAGTTATTTTGGTTTGTGCTGTTTTAAACAACATACCGATAGTTGTACTATTCTGCCTAAAAGAGGTTTTCATAGCTCACTTCGAAGTATGCAGTTGTTAGTATTGTAAGATAAATATTAAAAACGTGCGATTTTGGACAAAGGATGAAGTGCCTCTGTTTCAGCTTCTTGAAGAAAAACGTAGACATTGTGATATTAATCGTTCTTTAATAAAGTGTTATCTTCAATGTCTTTTTATAACTTTCATTTACGTCAACAGCTTTTAAAAGAATTTTTTGACGTGAACAATGAACAAGGCAACAATACACTTAGATGCTTTGTATTTTCTTAGTTAATAAAAGGCAATGGTTATGAAGTCTGACAAACTTCTTCGTAATATGTTTTTGTTAGCATTTTTGGCCTTGACCGTACACACACCACAATAGATTTTGAAATGTGTTGGAACAACTGACCAATAGAAAAGTCCCTGTTAAGATATTCAAATGCAATGTGAACATTAAAACAAAGGATTGTGCACGGTCACGGCCCTTCCAACATAAATTGCAGCACCATTGTTTTCATGGCTAGGTTTCATGACCAGTTCCTCTTTTAACTATGGTATATTTATTCCTGATATTAATTATAAAGACCATTTTTTTGCGTTAATTGTGTACATTAAACACACAAAGTAATTTGTTGCTGTTTTGACGATATTTTACGCTCATTAACATAACAATATTTATTGAGGGAATAGCCAATCCATATCAGGTTTTGCGTTCACAAAAGGCACTTAACTCAACCCAAAAAGCCACAGTAATGTAAAGTCACGGTGAAGTTAACAAAGCTTTTCCGTAGTTAATTTTGAAAAAACCAAAGCAATTAATCACATCTGGCGGCCGAGTAATAGTCTAAAACCAAGACTGAGCAAAGTACCAAGGCTAGCCAATCACATCAAACGCAAACGACACAACGAACCAATAAGAATTCAAAGCAAATAGATGTAACCGGCGCCAAGCGCGGGAAAACGCGTGCGAGGAAGTTACGAGTGTTTGTGCTTTGCTCCTCATTGGTTGAGAAAGTGGCGCGAGTTTCGCCGACCAATCACAGAGCGTAAGCAATACGGCGAAGCAAAGCAAGTGCGGGAAAACGTACAGCTGTCGTCCAGCCAAGAAAAACTTGCAACCGGCGCCAGGCGCCGGAACACTGTGCTGGTTTTGATTGATTGAAAACGAGTATGTTTGCTCTGAATTCTTATGCACTTTTCACGAAGATTTCTGTGAACCAACATAAGTTTTTGCCAATGGAAACTGATCAAAGCAAATCATATCAGAGTAACTTGAGCTGCTTCTTTGAATGAATAAAGAGCCTTCAAAACTGTTTTATTTTACGAATTTGCATGCAAAGAATGCTGACTATTGGTTTCAGACTGATTGGTTATAATTAAAGAGTACACTTAGGAATTAAATGCCCTAGCGTATTGAGTCAACCGCCCAAAGCAAATATTAACCTAATATTATTTGAACTTGAAAAAGCGAAGTTTAACGGAGCAAATTGTTGAACACATCACAGTGAAGAATATAAGAATCTCACTACCAATGCAATTTAGTAAGTAAAACTCTTCCAAAGGCCAAATTTCAGTTTTTTTCAGAATTAGGAGGGCAAAGTAATACAGCTAGAATTTAGCTCGCAGACACTACACGTTATACAAACATAAAGTTCGCGTTAGCACTTGCCAATGAGAATAGCGTTTTCTCAGAACTATGCAATTTTCAAGCGAGATTGTACTTTGAATCCTAGAAGTGTGTGCTGGCATCAAAGTACCGTGCGTCTCACTGCGTGTGTCTGTAAAACGTACTAGTGTAACCAGGACATTATTACAAAGAAAACCTCAAATATAGTTACTTTCATGGCCGGTAATTTCGTCCGTTTAGGTCAAACACTTATGCCTAACTTTGGCATGTCTAGAAGCTTTAGCTGTATGCCAGAGAAAGGTGTCAGTAAAAGTTTAATCGTGCATGCAAATTGACCCTTAATGATCCCAATCAAATTCGTGCAATGCTCAAACGTGATGTTGGCAAATGCAGCACGCAGAATCATTACCGTAGTCATGATCTATAACTGTGCTAGCTATTCTGTTCTCCAGCAGAGTACACAACTGCTTAAATTTATACACTAAAATGTACAAATTAAACGAATTCCGCATTTGCGCTTAGACCTGAAAATGAACCGTGGTCACTTTCATGGCCGGTGATTTCTTCCTCAGTTTTGGGTCTTACACTTAAGCTCAGTTGGATAGGAATTGTAAACGATTTTGCCATTTTTAGGCCCTTGAAGTGTATGTCAATAGAAGTTGTAAGTGAAAGTTAACGGTGCCGATTGGCCCTTAAAGACTCCAATTGAATTCATGCTATTTTCAAATGTGAAGTTCGGAAAGGCAACATGCAGAATCATGACTCAAGTCATGATAACCAGTCATTGATCTAACAGCGCAAGCTATTCTAAACAACTGCTTAAATTTATACATCTGGGCCAGATAGTTCGAAAGGCGATTAACCCTAATTCTAATTCACGATTAAAAGTTAATGGATGTTTTTTTCTCCCTCGTTAAAAATAGTTCTAAAGGCTAATTTTAAGCTTACGTTACGGTAAAGAAAAGTCTACGTCAAAATTGAGCGACTATAATCTTTTGGAAAAATCTTTATCAATTAGCAATTAAATTCGTATCAATGTTTACGTTAACTCTGGATTAGCTTAATCGGTCTTTGAACAACTGGGCCCTGATTGTGAAGAAACTGAATGTGCCAGAGGTAATTAAAGAGTATTTCTCACCCGGCCAAGCTGTCTAGGTCAGTCGCGAAAATTATATATCCGTGGCGTAAGACTTACGTCATCGTACAACGGACTGAAATATTGCAAACTGCTTTCTCGCCAAGGAAGAGAAATGAAATTGTAGCGTACGTGTTGAAAGAAGGAACATCAGAGGACAACAAACAACTGAACTTAAGTAAGCACGTTACCTCTTACAAGCATTTCCATTCCTCGCTTTTATCAACACCAGAACCTTCCACGTAAATATTAGGTCTTCTTTCTTTCACTTCAGCGTGATTTGAATTTGTGTGTTGGCCGGTCAGCGAAAAAGCTTACAAATATATTTAATGGGTGGTAAATGTTAATATAAAAGGTTAGGCTTTAACACAGCATATAGGACAACTTGTGATATTCACGCGATCGCCTCAAAAAATTGCATGTATAAGTCGTCATATGTAAATAAGACCGAGAAGATAGTGCATGGATTAAACCGCAATGGTACGTGGAAGGTCATCCCATGATGGGTTTTAGCTCTCGTGGTTCCTTGAGATATTTTTTCATTGTATTTCCATACTCGTGAAAACTGATTATAGCTTGTTTATACTGCTACAGCGGTTATAATTTACCAGCTGTGTACCTTGCTCATCACCCTTGACAGTTTCATTTATACTGAAGCAGGGCACACTTCTTGCACGAACCTAACACATGGCCAAGCTCACCACCAGTCTCCCAGCGGCTCATTGGTTAGAGCAGGTATACGAAAAGGCATGGGCTCGATTCTCCTCGGGGACAAATATTTCGACTTGTGTCCTACAGTCGTAAACATCTTTCTTATTTAAAAACCGAACTTAAAGGGGAAGTATCATGGGTTTTTTTATATCTTTTGTTAAAAATGATGAAATAAGACCTTCAATCGCCTGCCAAATAATTTTAGAATGACGAGAGGAACGAAATCAACTCAATTCTTGAAAGAAACAACTTGTGATATGTTCTAGCGCATTTTGGAAACAAAAATGCGAGAACTTGAAAACATTAGCCTAATATTTTTCAAGTTTCAATCCAAACCGGCCTACCCTGTCTCTGGCCAGAGGCACTAATCGACAGTTTTATTGCACTAGGGTGATAACTTTTAACAAACTTGACAATTATTTCGTTGTTTCTGCTGACAGTCAAACATTTTTGGGTTTTGAAAATGACAGCAAATTTTCGTAATACTTCCCCCTTAAAATTTCACTTACAATCTTTCTTTCTGTAGTCTACACAGGACGTTTTCGACATCACATTTACGATTTCTCTGATTGCTTTAATTAAAATGCAAAGAGACTGTTCATATTTTATAAGTGAGGGAATGAGACAATTCTATCCTTCGGAAATTAGTTTTACACCTCCCTCCTCCCTCAGCCGTTTTTTTTTTTTTTCGGCTGAGCGCTCCTGATGAGAAAAGAAAAGGAAAATAAATTGTGACAATTTCACTTTAAATTGATAGTTTCTTTTGTCACTTCTAGCAATTTTTCAATAACCATCGAGTCATCACACTTCTTTAGTTTTCTGAGGTGAGCCCCCAACGTTTGAAGTCAACTTTTTTCGTCAAATCCACCACTTAGTGACTGGCCGTTTCCAAAACGGCCCCGTGGCAATAAGATTGTTGCTGGACTTGGGTTCTTTTTGTACACCTACCAGAGATTGCATAGGCGAGGAGACATTACTGCGGGAAGATTTATTCATTCCGATTTTAACCTTTTCTAAAGTGGAGAAAAGTGCTGATATCAACATACATATCTCCACAGCGTTCTCACATATTTGTCCTGATACTGGTCAGAAGTATTTGGTTAAACATCAAGAACAAAATCTTACAAGAAATTATTTAAGAAAGCTCTTTTGAAATTCTACTTTTCCCAATATTAAGTTTGACTTTGTATCACTGATTATTTTGCTCTGTTGCCCTAACTAATAGTTTTGTTCCATGTCTATGTATGTGTGTTTATGTTCTATTACGTATATTATATAATCTCTCCCTTGAAAACCATATGATCCTTGTCTTTTTTTCCATCTTTAGGGCTAAGTATTTATCTTTCTAGTTTTGGCCCTTTCTCCGTTATTTTAATACCTTTATTCTCCTAATGTATATTGTGGAGATGACTGGAGAAGAAGAATGCGAAGTGCTTTGTCGGTGAAACATCAAGACAATTTATCTTTGGTGATCACTTTCTCCATTCTCATGTCCTGTATATTTGATTTAGTATTAATACAGTAAGGAGAAATTAGACAATGGTCACTACTGGAGCTTACAGGCGCGACCTTAGGGAGGGGAGACTTTGCGCATCAATTTACGCGCACACTCAACATAGAGCAAAACATATACGTCTTTTTTGATACCAAAAATGTTCCTGATTTTTTTTTTTCAGAAATACTAGTCTGCAGTCTAAATACTAGTCTACTAGTCTACTAGTCTAGTCAGCAAATTATGTTCCGTGCGCATACGGGTGGGAAAATTACGAATAATAATGTTTGTTTATCACCTTTTCTTCGTTTGCGCACTGAGATTAGTAAGTAGTAAACTATAATTTTATGTTAAAGTAAAGAAAAGTAATTTATTTAATGCCAGTAATACAAGGAGTGCTTGCGCAATCTCCCAAGCCAAAAGCTCGTGATAAAGTACTTGACAATAATCCCGAATGAATTCAGTGGAATTTGGAAATGTTTTTTTTAGGAGAGGGGAAAACCGGGGTACCCGGAAAAAAACCTCTAGGAGTAACGACAAGAACCAACAACAAACTCAACCCACATATGACGCAGAGTCCGGGAATCGACTGAACCCGGGCCACATTGGTGGGAGGCGAGTACTCTCACCACTGCGCCATCCCTGCTCCCCAATATATTATGTTCACATTGGATGTGATGGGAACTTGTGAGTGAGTTTAAGAATCTGGGGGACCCAGTGTAAACGCTAGGTGAGAATACATGGCCACTTCTCGTCGTAGTCTTATGATTAGAAGAGAAACGTGTTTTAGTCTTAGTGTGATCGCTTTGTAAATAGTTTGATTGAATCCAGGAGTACCAATAGTCTGTATGGTATGACCGCCCGGATGAGCGTAGAATTTAAAAAGCAAGTTGCTTTAATTAGTAAAATGGTTTCAACCCGGGAGTATCAGTTGTCTGTCTAGTGTGATTGTCTGGGTGAGAATAGCCATCATAAAAAGACTCTTGTTTAGTAAGCGGTTTTAACCCTGGTGCATCAGTAGTCTATCTGGTGTAATTGGTACAAATGAATGTTGTGCCCGTACAAGTAGCACTAAGGACACAAATGACGGATCAGAGAATTGATTCTGTAGTGTAAGTTAGAGTGCTAAGTGAATCCATTAATTTCCCACTGAACATTAGCCCTAGTAAGGAAATGGGAGACTGCACGAGACAAAGAATAAAAACAACCTCGGCGGGAATCGAACCTACGACGTCCGGTATTGATCATCCGTTGCTTTGTACCACCTGGTATACAGCATAATTAACAACACAGTACAGGAAGTTTTACTGAATAGCTTTCAATTGAAAATACCCGGTTATAAGGATTCATCCACATATTACAAAGTTAGGAGCAAAATATTTTGCCTGTATCTGCTCGGAGGATTACAGCTACAGACTTCATTGTTAAAACCACCTTGCATAACTTAATAAACAGCACCACAATAACGTGGCTCTTACTATAGCTTTCACTTAAATGGTCACTGACACTTGAGGATTTTATACACAGATTTAATTTAGGAACAAAATATTTTGCCGGTACTATCTTGCTAGATTTTTCAGCTCAAGGCTAGAAAGCTACAGCCGCCTTGTATATCACAAAAACAGCACCACAGCAAAGTACTGCAGAACAGCTTTCTTTTGAATGCCGGTCACAGTATGGGATTTCATCCACACGACTCCAACGTGCGATCAAAATAATTTGCTCAGAGGATTAGTTTCAGCTACAGACTGAAAACTTAGAACCACCTTGCACAGCATATAAATACACATTACGACAAGGAAATACTTCCTTAACAGCTTGTATTTAATTTGAATTCCACTTAGACTCCAAAATTTAGAAAACAAAAACAAGTGTTTTTCCTGCGTCGTCGAACCAGGAAGGCGTGGTCAGTCTATTCCGCCTCCTTAACTCTTATAATCAAGCGAGATGAGATGAGTTGCCAAAGGAGGAAAATTTGATAGTACTCCGTCCTTGTTGAAGCCTCCCACGCGGAAGGTAATACGACTCCTCTAAAAACGACGGCGTGGGAGGATATCCATGTTGTGTCTCTGTGCGTTGCCATTGCATTGGTTCTTTCTCCTCATTCCAGACGTACAGATAGAGAAGTGTTGTAACCGAAATTTACAAAAGCCTTAAGACATAATTTCACGAAACATTGTGCGCACAACTTTGAATCTCTTATCTGCTACTACAATGTAATGCTTCACTCGTTGAGAATTTTCAGTCTGCTGTAGCGAATAATTTGACACCAGTTTCTCGCCGTTTAATTAAATAATCAACTGTTTTGAACCTCTGTTAGGGACCTAACCCGCTTAATATTTCCCACCTGTCGATTTAAAAGCCTTGTTAACTTGGCGCACTTCCACATGAGTCAACGTACTTACAGAAAGCGATTATGGCGCTAAAAGCTCATGGCGTTTGTTATGGCTAAGGAAGTGTTATTAAGTAACATGTGCAGCCTTCCTTTTTTTAAATTTCCCCCTTAAATTCCGTCTCCCTCATTGTCTCAAGAAGCACACATTATTATATTTACTGATTAGTAAGTACGTTAATACATAAGTTGGTTTTTTAGCTAATTCCCTGCCTTTCCTTGTTTACAACATATGCAGCTAAAAACCACACCTGACGGCTAATGGATCGATACGGTGTCTATTGTCGAAAAGACGTTAATTGATACTTTTTAAAACGTCTTTGGCAACTATTAATAATTTACCTGGAGCTAACTGAGTTAATTTGCCCAGACAGAAAAGACAGAGGAAAGGCGGACAGCCTTATGGAAATAACGCACCTATATTGAATATACTGAGAACCCTCAAAAGATACATCTGCCTTCCGGACAAATAATTCCTCCAAAATGATGTTTCTCAACATTTTTCTTTCAAAGTCACTTTGTTCTCTGGAGAACTCGCCAGTGAAAAACAAAACATGATTCAGTTAATAAAGAATAATTAGTAAAATGTAGGTTTTCCACCCATTTGGTGACTATAAATTAAGGTAAATGTTTACTGAACGCTTTGTTTGAATCAAGGGCACTGACAACTTCTCTGAGTTGTGCTCCAAGAAACTCATTTACTAATTAATGTTAAGTTTTAATAACCACATTTGCTTAATTTGTCTTGTTGCGTATCTTCACGAGTCCTCATTTTCGCCATGGGGAAATAGACACCATATTTTTGCAAGATTTCGCGAGTTAGCGAGAAGTTTACGTTATTGGCGATTGAGTAATGGACCTTTTGACGGTTTCTGTTTCATTGGCTGCGGAAAGAGTGACGGGTGAAACAAAAGTCGGTAAAGGCGTCTGCTCTTGCAGGCTAGATTGGGTGGAACACGGCTAAAATTACAGTAAATGCATGGGATTTTGGGCGATTTTGTGAAATTTTGACTCCGAAGAAGTCTTTTAAAAGGCATAACTGAATTTTTTTTTCGTTAAGCCATAGTTAATAAAAGTCAATGGTTATGAAGCCTGACAAACTTCTTTGTTATATGTTTTTGTTAGCATTTTTGTCCTTGACCGTGCACAAACCACAATAGATTTTAAAATATGTTGGAGTAAAAAAGTTCCTGTTAGATATTTAACTGTAGTGTGAACGTTAAAAGAAAGGGTCAGTGTGCACGGTCGCGGCCCTTCCATCATAAATTGCAGCACCATTGTTGTCATGGCAAGGATTCATAATAATAAGTCCCTCAATTAACTATCGTCAAACAGTTCGAAGCTATAACGGCCGCAAAATGAACTTTTATTATTTCACAAAAAAATCTGAATTTTTTTTTTTCACAAGAAACAAAACACTGATATAGGCCTCAACATAAGGAAATTGCCGCAAAATTACAAGCTACATGAGAAGATTTAGATTTCTAACAATTTTAGCACGAACTTCGTAGCGTCCATAACCGGTTTTAATTATAAAATGAACTACGTAACTGAAATACATAAAAATAATTTTAAAATGTAAAAGTCTGTCAATTTCTGGCACAGTTAACGAGTTTCTTTTTACAGTATTTGCCCCGAACATAGCCTGCGTAGCAGTCGTTTCCGTTTCCTTCAAGCCAAGCGGGGTAAGCGCGCGAGGGCATTGGGAGAAAAAGAGCTACTTTTTTGCTCCTTTTCCCCCAATGCCCTCGCGCGCTTACCCCGCTTGGCTTGAAGGAAACGGAAACGTCTGCTACGCAGGCTACCCCGAACAAAGATGGTGTCGGAGGCAAGGAAAGGGATTGGTCAAGATTCTTAAGTATCGTTTTTCTCGTTAAGAGCTTGCTAACTGGCGAGGTTCAGTCCGATGTATCACTTAACAGACAGATCTAATTACTTCAACTGACTCGCGCTAGTGTATTTAGCGAATAAGGCATTTGTCGTCGAATGACTGCTGAATACAATCAACTCGCTTTATAACGAACACCGTGATTGGTACCGAGATTTGGTATTTGAGTCAACAAGAAACCTTCTGCCCGTTAATTCACGAAAAAGACACAAGGAACAGAAACTACTTGAGTAAAAAAATAATACAAAATATAATTACCTTAATCCAAGTTTGAAAGGTGATACGAGGCCAATGTTTGATAAGCTTGTTTCTTGAATCTTGTTGTTCTGCAAGAGGTCGATTGTTGAATTTAGCTAATTATCTACATTTATTTACATGTTATTTGGTCGGTAGTTATGGTCTTTGCAAAAACCTCGCATACAAGAGTCATGCACGCATGCATAAAACAAGAGAGAAATCAACTGATGCATGTAATCATGATCTGACTGACGCTTTCGCCGTTTCGTTTCGATTTCGTTTCTGGTGGCTGGTATATCAGCGGATAATGTCCGAGGCTAAAAAATGTCCGAAAAAAGGAAAAACGTTGGCCGAAAAGCAAAGCTTCGAGGGCAACTGTAAAATTTTGAGGAAAACGTTTAAGCCGAGGGTACCATCATCCGATATTCCAGCGAGCCAGAAAGGGGTTTATTCAGGCTTTCACCCTCCGATTATTTCTGAAACGCGCGCGCCTTATAATTACTGTGAAAAAAAAAAAAAAACAGCCAGTGATGCCTCTAACTAGTTTGTTAGATTTTATTTAACTGTGATTGGATTACAACAACCAATACCTAAAATTATGACGTTCTTTGGCTGTTTTTCTTGACGAAAAAAATCGGGGAACTGCATGTTATCAAATCGGATTACTGTTTTCGTTTGATAACCATTGTACAATGTTTGTACCACGTGATGTGTTTTGTCCAATGAGAACGCTCGGAAATTAACCGGTGGGTTATAACTTCGGATATCTCCAGTTAGAAAATCAGGATGTCCCTGATTTCCAGAGACTCAGATATAATGAAGTCAGATAAGTTTACATACAGTGAATATTTTAGAGATAACATCAAGCAGATTTAATCCTTTAAGACTGGAGGGAAAACAGCAAGCGAGAAAAGAGCATTGTGAGCCGCCTTTCCTTTCATCGTGTTTCCTATGGCTTTCCTTTTTCAACGATACAACTCAATCGAAAACGTGCAAACATCATCCCAACAGAAGCTTGTAATTTAACCAAACTGATTGCAGGGCTGACAATACGGCAAAGGGCAATTTATTTGGACCAATATTTGCTGTTGTTGTTGTTAATTAGTACCACTAGTCTTCTAACTCTGGCCCTGAAGAAGACTCCGAGTTGTACTAGTTGAAATATTGGTCAAAATAAATAAGCCCTTTGCCATAATGTCAGCCCTACAATCAGTTTGGTTTATTTATACGTAAAGGGACGTCTGGCACGTGCATTTCTACTACAAGAAATCCAGCAACGGAGGGTATTCAGAACAATTAATTTGTGCCAGCGTCGTGTGGTCTCCTTCATTCAAAAGTTTTGTCATGTAATTTAGCTTGTATGCCTCTAACCTCAATTTACATTACGCGTTTCAGTCACCGATGGGATGCTTGCTGGCAAAAATCACCGTAAATTAACCCAATAACAACAAGAGCCACACTTTAGCTTGAGAGGTGAATGGGATAAACGTCGAACAGAGTACAGATTGGAATCTTATCTGTAGCTGGAATTGCACACAACAGGGTTTCAATGTAACGAATAAATTAGGGCTGAACCTGTTGAGAGCTGCTGGTCTTTTGCCAGCAGAAATATCTTTTAAAATATCCGTTACGTTGTTCTGAGCAGCGTTCGTATATTTTATTTCATATTTTTTTCTTTGCGTCTAACAATCAAACGCCCGGAACTGGCTACCATTTGTTTAAAATGTATTTTACGTAGAAGTGTCATCATTGACATCATGGTGATTCAAATCCACGGCAAAAAAAACAACAAACAAAAACACAAGCAAGAGTTGATTCAAATTCACCCGCATATGAAACACATTACCAGCGTCAATTCATCTCCACAAGACATATCTCAAAAACCTTGACAGTTTCTACCCCTGCACGTTAATTTCTAAAGGCCTTATAAAGTGAAAAAAATCTCATGAAACCACGTTGTGCGAAATTTCTTTACACTGGAACAAAAACGGCACCAGACAGTGGAGGTGGCGAAGGAGTGGTTCTCTCAATTGAAGCCCTTTAGCTTTGACCACAAATCCTTTATGTCATTAAGACTAAAACAACCTGCTTAAAAGTATTATATCCTCATAACTGGTCGAGTCAATGCATTCTTATGTGTCGAGTTCTCGACATCTGACTGACAAGCAGGTATGGGGCGGAGAGGCGTGGTAAGCCACGGACGGGTCAAGTATATCTTTTTGTTCGAGCGGAGAAGGCCACTACGATCGAGTAGTACCTTTGACAATAGCAACCCCAAAACACCTCCTACAGACCCACCAAGGGCGATTTCTTCTTCAAGAAATTCTGACGCTTTTGACTGAAAGGTATGAAAGAGAGATATCCTTGTTGTTGTCTTGTTTTGGGATGAGCCCGAGGTGATTGCCCAGCAAGCGTCGTTGTTCTGAAAGTCCCTCCCCTTGTGTTTTTTAAAACAAGCGTCATCTAATGAACTAAATTTGTTCAGTTTATGATCTGAGCAATCACTCAAATTTCCAGGTTTTGTTTTGACCGATCTCTCGTTCTCTGTAATGTTTAAATTCTAGCTCGGCCTATGTTTCGAACGTACTTGTAGTTTTCGACCGTAAAACGTTAGCAATTTGGTGATTCTTTATATTTTCGCTATCGTTAAATCTTTCCCACGCACTGTTTTGTATATTTGAGCGCATTGGCTCCTGTTTATACCTGCTAAATTTAAAATCACCCTTATTCAACTAAAATGTTTTCTCAAAGCTACACATCAACAATAGCTTGTTCTTATATTTATGAAAACTAATGGATCGCACATATTTTCAGGCTATGTAAAAAATAGATTTGTTCTAAGAACGGAATTCAATAACATTATTTATACATTTTACAATTTGGACCTCAAAACCGGTTCACCGGTTTGAGGCGGGATTTTCCTGAAAATAGGTTCTACTGAATTATCTCAAAAAGGTTACAATTTCCCGCATATGACAATATTTGCAGTTCTGTTAGGCAGCTTTCAATAAACTTACCTTAATGTAGAATTTTCAAAAAACAAAAATAAAAAATTAAAGGGTAGACTCTTCAGGACGGTTGTAGAAGTGAAGAGTATTAAGAAGCTTCAGGTTAGTGTTAAATGTTTAAATACTAAAATGAAGTGGTTAAAAACTCAAAACGTTTAGAGAACATATGCTCACGGCTGCCATTTCTATTTGGTAAATATTGGTTTGGTTTCTGCCAGTTTCGTAAAATAAGCACAGAATTTCTGGGGAAATTAAATTAACAGCGTCAACGGTATACGTTCATTAGCCGTCCTTGTCACCAAAACTGTAGATTAGAAAATTCTTTGCTTCGAGAGTGAAGTTAGTTGGTATGCTAAACGAATTGTTATGATAGCCTCAGGAAAAATATCTCCATGAAACAATGGCAGATTTTTTTTACAATATAAAATAATAAGTAAAAAAATAGGACGAAAAGAAACCAGAAATAACGCTCGGGCATTAGGGAAAATTTCGGTGGATCGCATATTTAAGCTTTTCGAGCAGAAACACTTGTTTTCACCCGAGTTTTCTAAACAACCACCACGTCTGACCCACTCAGTTTTCGGGTTTTAAAAAGCATCACTTTTCTGTCGCTACATGTGGCATTTTGTTTCAATGTTTTACTAATTTGCATCCCGTGGAGTCCTGCTCAAGTAACATCGTCCTTAAAAGCACGCCGTAAATACCTCGCTGGTTGAATTTTATTTTACTTAATTGCTTCTCGCTGAAAAACCCAACGCAAAAATTCAAGTTTGGTATTTTAGAGCACTTTTCTAGGAAAAAGAATTCGCCCTAAAGGCACCAGATTTGGTTGTTCAAGAAATGGTTGAATTTGAATGGCACTCGCTTTCCAGAACTTTAAGCAGTGGCTTTCAAAAACAAGACACAACGCGTAAACTGTATACATTTAGGGGAGACACATATCGTGAAATCACGCCTTAACGTGCGATTCAAATGAAAGCTTTATGCGAAATTGCGTATGCCATGTTAACAAAATAAAAGCGTTTTGTGTTTACATTTCTACTTATAATAAACAACGGTGTGCTCAGTATTAAAATGCCACTTAACACAAGCTAGCAATTACCATCCGCGCCGAGATAAAGTCACCAAAAAGCGTGGTTATTTCATTTGAAAAAGAAGGATTTTCCACACGGCTTTTTGTCATTCATTACTTACCCTTAACCACAGGTGGAGACCGAGTTAATGGGCGCCTACTTTGACATCGTCAAAAGAAAAAATAAAGGACTCGCCCCCCAAATTAACTTAACGAAAGCTATAACTATTAAGCAAAAAAAACTTGTGACGTTAATTTTCTAAGCAGCACTTGAGTTAAGCAGTCGTAATTCACACCGCTTTCACGATCAAAGTACAGGCTTGATGGCTTAATTGGCTTTCATTTCGTCGTACGTACGTATACGCCCTAATTTTTAGAACTATCTCTGTATATTGTGGTAGTACTAATTTGGATTATGCAGCTGGCTTTTGGTACAGTCATAAGCTAAACATTTGCGTACTAAAAACTATAAGAAAATCTCGGTAGAGTGCAGGTTCAAATGTTTTGCACTCTTTCCCTCATTTGTCACAGAGACAACAGGTTCAAGATTCGTGAGGCATCGAGTCATCGTGGCAGCATTCCATAGCTTTAACTGGTGCCTCAACGTTTAAAATTCACTGGATGAGACAGGTACGAAAACACAACCAAACCCTTGAGTGCAGTGGAGTACCTTGCAAGTTGAACAAACTGCAAAAAAACATGTGCACCGCAACAAATGAATTTCTCAATCCGCCCTTCCCGGACCATATGTTCCCGGGGTGGGAAAAAAGCCCTTTTCGAGGGTATGGCCCCAAATTCTTGAACAATAGGAACTTTCCGTAGAAGCAGGTGTTCCGATAAGCTAAAGTGCCGTAATGAACAAAGGAGTTAAAATCAAAGAGAACTGCAAATAACCCCGAACTAGATACAATAAAATTGCGGCGCCTTATAACTAGTATGAGAAAATCGCCTTGGATTTGAAATTGGCAGTCGAAAGATTTATGATCTTTTATGTCAGTCGTCGATATTGTTCAATTACCACAAAACTGACGAGTATTTCTACGCTGAGTTTAATCTCGTACGCAATTACAGATGTTGTAAATTTTATAGCGACGAAGAAATC